>NC_135871.1:2943602-2948602 GCF_031162955.1 Sander vitreus | reverse complement strand
GGAATATTTTCAGTGATGAAGCTAACTAAGCGTAAAATAGGTATGAACCTTGATGTGAAGTTAAGATTTTTCATAAGCTTTGGGTATTGCAATTTCAGCAAACGATTGCGAACGAAGCGATGTGATGCAAGTAGCTCTTGGCCACTTTCGTTATTTTAAAGTAGCCCTCAGATGAAGAAAGGTTGGAGACCCCTGCCATACTCTATTGGTACCGATACCAATACCAATACTGTGACTTCAATACCGGTTCCTAAACGATACTTTTTTGATACCAATTTTATAAAATCCATCATAACAAAAGAAATTACGACAACACACATTACAGCACATATCTTTTTATTTATTCTTCAGCTCCCACTACGTGAGCCCTGTCTCTGTGCATAATGTAATTTTTTCATGGGTGTCTCTACGACGTGTAACGTTAGACAGCCAAACACAGACATTATTAGATCTTGGTAGAAGCATGCTGCGTGCTGATTAGCTCACTGACGCTGATGAGATTTACTGCTTAGGTATTGATAGTGATGGCCAAATTAAGCTTTGTGAGGATTACTAACTAGATGGCGCTTTCGGTTTTAAGAGAAAGGCCTAAGGCATTGCAATTCAGTGTATTCTCAACCCTTTGTTGAACAGAGAGCGCCATCTAGTGGGCTCAGAAAATAAGGACACTACTTCACGAAGCTTCATTTGGCCATCACTAGGTATTGACATTGGGTATTAAATGACAAGGCATTTTTCGACAGTCGATACTTTCGGTCGGTGCCTAAAAATGATTGAATTTGGTACCCAGCTCTAGTGATGACTGCTGTGTAGATTTCCACTTATTGTAATAATGACAAACTATTGGCTTCTATCGTAATAACCAATCGGACATACAATTTATCAAGCAGTCGGATGCTAAGTCCCAATAGAAAATGAAAATTAATTAAGTAAAATGATAAAACCATCCAAATAAAAACAACATAAGTTAGGCCTATACACAAGAAAAATATGTAATCATCAATAAGATATAAACTGCATAATCACCCAGCAGTAACCACAGTGTCAACTTAGCTAAAATGAAAAAGTTTCACTCATATGTCATTACTATTTAAATATTATGCATAACTGATACTATGAGATTAAGTTTGATTATTATTATGCGTGCGTTGATGATAGTAAGTGGTGACTTTGCACCCTGTAATGCTTCAACAATTAGGTCTGGTCCCATGGGCGCCAGGCACCCAGAGGTGCTGTCAATCACATCTCTGTTGATTGTTTGTTCTTTAGCTGTCATGTTTCTATTTTTTCCCCCTTCTTCCTAATGATCCTTTGCCTAACTTCTGTGGAGAGGGCAGGATGAGAGTCATTCCCCTGTATGATGTCGCCGTTCACTTTTACTTACCCTCCCCAGTCGGAGTATGTTAGAAAAATGATGCTTAGAACGGTTTTACTTCAGTTTCTTTGTTAAACCATTTGCATCCAAACTGCTGTTTTAGTATTTCTGTTTTAGTATTTCTGTTTTGCATGTGTTAATCATGAAAGCTGAGTGACCTGGCAAAGAGCACAGGATGTATCCCTGAGGGCAGAGCGCATAATGTGGAGGAGATGCCGGGCATGACCAGAGATAAGAAGCAAAGCTACTGATTGCATGAACCGAATAACCAACTTGACTCCCAACATCTTTAAGAAGACACTGTTGTGAACAATCTTCAGTCACTTTCTGTACTTATGCTGGAGTGCTGTAAACTGACTCTACTTGCTGCAAGTAAACAAACGTTTAAGAGAACTCCAGTGATTTTGTCCATTCTTTGATAAATAATTATCCGACCAGAGTAAAAAGTGTTCCACTAAAGAGTAAAGATTTGTAGACAGTTAAGAGACAGGTAGTCTATAGCCACGACGTTCCACTTCCGGGATTGCCCGGATGCTGCCTACATTGACCAAGCGCGTCTAACTATGACGCCAAAGGGCTAGACGCGAGTCCTGAGAGCGTCAAAAAGTGACACCAAGAGTTCCAACCAAGCGCGTCTAAATATGACGTCAAAGGGCTAGACGCGAGTCCTAAGAGTGTCAAAAAGTGACGCCAAGAGTCCCAACCAAGCGCGTCTAAATATGACGCCAAAGGGCTAGATGAGAGTCCCGAGAGCGTCAAAAAGTGACGCCAAGAATCCCAACCAAGCGCGCCTAAATATGACGCCAAAGGGCTAGACGCGAGTCCTAAGAGTGTCAAAAAGTGACGCCAATAATCGATGGGAGTGAGAATGTGTTGGGCCGGTCTGTGAGCTTAGAGTGGCCTGTTACTGACACACAAGTCATTACAAAGAATACAAATCAACCAAATTCAAGAATTTTCTCAATTTTTGTAGAAGAATAGTAAAACAAATCGGAATAAACCACATTGCTGCAATAAAATAGATTCTGTTTTAAAAATTACTCCATTGATTCCCTCCACTTATTCACAACTTACAAACTCAATAGGTTACTGTCTATCAAGCAGGGTAAATTGTTGGTATTGCGGGGGTAGTGTACTTGATATGGACTGTAGTAGTGGAGTGTCTATTGTGGGCATTGGTGCATACTTTTTTTTTACATTTGCCATTCAGTCAACAAGAAAACTAAATGTTCTTTAACCTGGTTCAAGACTTTTGAATCACCACAAATATCTCCTAATTTGTTCAGTGATCCATATAGGTCTGTCAAAGCTTCATAGGCGGTAATAACTAGTGGACTGGTAGCTGGAGAGATGTCAGTTCACCTCCTGGGCACTGCCAAGGTGCTCTTGAGCAAAGCAGCATATGTTGACTGCTCATAGCAACCACAGATTCCATGCTTTTTAGTGAATTGTACTGTGTGTATTCGGGGGGTACACAAAAACAACTTACAAGCTGGAAAAGTACTTCTGAAAGCCAGAAATCTCAGCAACTGACAAAGTAATTGGTATTGATCAAGGATGTTCTTCCACAGCTAGAACCTCCGCAGATATGTTATGGTTATTATGGGACATTAAATGGTGCTCTTTCAGCTCCATTTTGATTAGGTCTGAAATTTAAAATTGAAGCTTTTTAACCTCCTAATCTTTGTGTCAAATGAGGGAAGTGGTGGAGGTTAAACCACATTGAACTCCTTTAAAGTTGGATTTTTTTGGCAGACAGAAATGTTTGTGCGGTGGAAAATATGGAGAATGCTTCATATCAAAGGGTGACTACCGTTTTTTTCCAACTTGGACCCTATTTCCCTATGTTTTTGTGTCTAAGTCAGTGACGGGAACAACAATCTTTGACATTGGTCCAGTATTAAGCGAGATCGCTGCAGTCGGCAGGGGCGCAGCTTGTATTTACCTTCACAAAAGTGCTTGTTTTGCAGCTGATAGACTCAGATTAATATTCTACGTGTCTGACAACATTATGGAAAGGATTTCTAAGGAGGTCGACCTTTCTGACAAAGACTAAGATCCTTTTTTTAAATATAAAAACATCCGTGAAATTGCGTTCGCTAAACCCACCAGACTCCATGTAAATAAAGACTAATTTTAGCATCGTAAAATACACTTCATTCAAAGTCGACAGAAACAACAAAAAAACTATGAAAACCTGTTTTGGGTTGTCTTTCCACTTTACCAACATTCACAACTCTAGTTTAGGTTGAAATAAACACATAGTTTACCAATTTATATGAGAAAATATGTTGGCTCTATACACGCTAAAAGTATTGTTTTTTTTCTGGTCTGGTGAGTTAAGCGCTAGCGACTTCAGAGCTGTTTCTGGTTAAAGAGTAAAGGTCTCAAAGAGGTTTTAAAAAGGCATACATCTAGGGATTCTTTCCATAATGTTGTCAGACACTTAGAATATTAATCTGAGCCTGTCAGTGGCAAAATGAAGAACTTTTAGTGAAAGCTAACAGACGATGAACATTTGCCCCATACGGTTACATTGTCTGTGGCTGCCCGCACGTCACGCCTAATACTGGACCAATTGACCCTTCGCTAAGCCACACCCGAAAACCGCCACAGGCCAATCGTGGCTTAGCAACCGTAACTAGGCACGGGAGGTCTGTCAAGCTTTTCAGCGAGGGAAACATGCTGAAGCGTTGTGCGTATGGATTGTGCATATCTGACACCCGGTATCCTAAATGTTTGGACAACGTGGTGGAATTTTTTCCCTTCCCGAAACCTAAAACCCAAGGGGAGAAATGCCAGGCGTGGCTCAAGCAGCGTGGGAGGCCCCATTCACAACTAAATGTCGACAGGATTAACAAAAACACCGTACGTTTGCTCCAAGGCAAGAACACGCAAATGTTGTAACTCAGCACAGCATTGCCTGGAAATAATGACAGTTCTTTGTTCATATGCATATATTTGAACGTAAAATAAGATGATTAAAGGCAAGACGGAGGCTCACTGACATACTTTAAAATATATCGCTAAAAATATAAGCAGGAGAATGTTATCATTGCAAAGTGGTCAGGCTAATGTCTTGTGTTTATTCCACAAGATTTATGGATAAGCTGTTTGATTTATAAGTATTAGATTATTTTCAAATTCCACTTACCCTGCTGTGCATGAACGTAGCTGTTCCTCAATTTGTGTGTTTACCATTTGAATGGTCAGCGTATGAGGCGGCTGCTGCTTGCGCTGGGACCTGTAGGCTTTAGCTTCAATTTCCATGACATTATTCTGTAATCGGTTGCCTATTATGTCGTGGATATATCCCTCAAATGCATACTGCAGTCCCTTTTGTCTTGGTCTCTCAGATATTTTACCTGTTCGCCAAAAATTACTAATTATCTCCTTGGGAATGTCTACATACTGTAATAGACGTGCCAGGCACGAAAGCTTGTCAGGCGTAGCAACGGTAACTAAGGAGGGCGGGGCTTAGCGAAGGGTCAATTTCAATGATTGTTGTTCCCATCAGTCACTTACACACAAAAACATAGGAAAATAAGGTTCAGATTGTAAAAAAAACGGTAGTTACCCTTTAATATGACGGAGGATGTCTTGAGGACAAAATCACATACGAAGC
>NC_135871.1:2911102-2941102 GCF_031162955.1 Sander vitreus | reverse complement strand
TCACCTGCAGCTACCTGCTCCAACATGGAGAAACTGCCAGTGCTGCCATTTGTGCTCCCGTGTGCTTGTGTCTGCCTCCTCGCTCCTATGTGCCGCCGCCTCCCACAGCACACACACACACACACACACACACACACACACACACACACACACCGACAAACACGCCATGAGAGTCAGCCCCCACCTCCAGGCAAACAGATGTCCCCTCTTAGCTAGCATGCCCACATTTACACACACACACACACACACACACACACACACACACACACACATCCGAGGCAACATGGATGTTCACAAAAGACTGTGAAATGAAGGCTGGCTCTGTTCACACTGCAGCACATTCTGTCCCATTTGAGTGTTTTTTTACCCTCACATGTCACACTGATCTGGTACTTTCTCAGTTCCTCGGTTATTTTTGGACTACACAGATACCGAATCACAATCTGAGTTTGTCACATTTGCCAGTACAATAACTAAATCTCAATCGCTAGGCCCCAGTTTATAATAGACTGCACAAACCGCCCCCTTCACTTGTGTGTTTGAAACACCCCCCTCAGGCCGCGCATTCAGAGAACGCCGGTTCAAGAGCAATAGGAGTAAAAACTCTATTGTTCCTTGTGCAATAACTCGGCTTAAATTTGCACGCGTCATTTTATAATATTTTTTTTTCAAGATTGCTGCTGTAGTATTGTGTAAAATTGTGCTTGTATATTGTAGGTGGAGGAAACATTTTTGTCTTTTCGTTTACTTGTACATGTGTTTTTTATGTCGCACTCCTGACTGCAAATCAAGTATCCCATCTGGGAGACTAAAGTGACAGAACTGAACTAAATCTGACAGTGATGCACCATCAGTTTAGTGTACATGCCAACATGGCAAAAGCTGTAGAAAGGAAAAGAAACATTTGAATGTGTCTGCAGATACACCGGACCAAACTTGAAAGCAGGGTGTGTGTTTTTTTTTTTTTACATTTTCACTCCAGGCACGTGTCTTTTCAACATCGCTGTCAGTTCGCAGTGATATGAGACAAAGGTTACATCCTAGAAACAAACATCAGAGTGTATCTTTTTAGGATTCCTATAAGAAACAGATATTCCAAAAATATGCTTTTGCTTGAAAATGGTGCCAAAAAAAACGACTTGCCATCAAAAATTGGAATTTAAATTTAAAACTTTTTTCCTGTCAGTCCTATCTTCCACACACACACATACACACACACACACACACACACACACACACACACACAGAATCACACTTACTCAGCTCACCCCCCTTCATTTGTGGTTTTGTCATTACTGAAGGTGTTATGTGTGTGTGCGTGCCTGTGCGCGCGCGCGTGTGTGTGTGTGTGTGTGTGTGTGTCTGTGTGTGTGTGAGAAAGAGTGCATTTGTAAGAGAGGCTCGACCTAACAAATATATTCTGCTCCCAGTATTACCGCCGAACCCCGAAAATTCATGTAAAACACCGGTAACTCCCGGTGCTTTTTAAAAAGGGATCGGCTGATACAGGATAATGACGGCTTGATTATGGGAGCCCATCCCCATCAAATATTCCATTCCTTTTTTCACATTCAGGCTTTATGAAAAAAAAAAAAAAGCAAACCAATGTACCTGGAGCTGCAGGCATTCAACTCGAGCAATCCATGGAAGAGACAGAAAAGAGAAAAGAGACAGGCTGTACGTGTAGCTGCAAAGAGAAAAATATAGAAACTGTAAATCTCAAAAACAAATACTCATTTAGTCCCAAGTTCAGCCATTAAATTTAAAGGAAATCACAATTTATTTTATGACATTTTATGATTGCTTTGGCTCCAAACAGAGTTAAAATCTGGTTTGTAAAGGTTCTCAACCGAGGTCGGGACCTGGGGGTAAATGAATAGAGCGGTGATGAGATGACTAACAGGACAGGAACCAGGAAAAACATCTGTCTGCTACAGACGTCACATTTTTCTAATCTTTGTCCTTTTTTTCTACTGAATTACTGAAGCATATATATATATATATATATATATATATATATATATATATATAGTATGTATATATATATATATATATATGCTAGCAAGGGGCAATTCTGAACTTTGGGTTCAACATTGTGGGGGTTTAGATCGTGTATTAAAAAAATGTCAAAAGGCGACAAATGTCGGGAAAAACACCACAAGCTCGAAAAAAGCAACTCAAACTCTGAAAAAAGCAACAAAAAGGTTGAAAAAGAAAGTATTAATAAGCGACAACGCGACAAAAACCTTGAAAGAAAAAGAACAAAAAATTTAAAAAAGGCCCAGTTTTGATTTTCGGTGGGGGTGGGGTCGTAACCCCCCGATTCCCCCCCCCCCCCCCTATAAATTACGTCCATGTATGCTGAAAATGTCTGACCTGGGTAGACAGTGAACTCGGCCACCTCCCGCGTGTCACTGCCCATCAAACTGTTGGCAGAAGCTGCCAACTTTTGATTCATTTCTACGTTCCGAGGCAAATTAAGTTCTGTTCTCCTGTATGTAGAGCACAGACACAAAAGTGGTAAATGGAGACAGGAAGGATGGGGAGAGGAGGGGGGGGGGTCAACAACAAGTCAAAGTGACCATCTCCTTTTATTCCCTCTGAGCAATTTGGAGCGACACAAATGTCTGTTAGACAGGAACCTATTGGATTCATGTCAGATAAATATGGTAAAACATGCGTCTGTGAGCGGGAGAGGGTGAGGGGAGAGAGAAGGAGGTGCAACAGGCACACACGCAATCAGAAGTTTGCTGGTAAATGTGCAGGCATTCACCCATTGGACGAACATCTTTCACTGTATTAGCATGACAAAGAACACAATCATTTTGGATATGCCTGAATGCCGTTTTCATTAACTTCCCAATGATTTATTAACAAAAGTGTCAGGAAGTGCTGTGAAAAGCTGCAGGCCGCCGCGGACAACCCCCCCCCCCGAAAAAAAGAAAGAAAAAGAAAGAAAAGAAAGTGAACAAGAAACAGAAGGAAAAATAATGCAAAAGCAGATAAAGAAATGTCATCTTAGGGAAATGAATACAGAGAGAGCCAAAGAGAGACTGAAAGAGAGAAGAGATGAGGGGTTGAATACGGGGTTAAAAGGTAGACAGTTTTATAACAGCGGATCCCATTCTAAATGTAAAGTATATCCAGTTAATTATGACATTCATTAGGTTTTAACACAGCACATTGAGACTCCCAGCTGGGAAACATTCTCCAGTCGGCTAATAGGGAACTCCATCAGCCATGGAAGAGTATGAGGCTCATATGGTTTTATATGCTGTTTCACAGAGTCTGCATAAATGAAATGAAATTTAAAAAAAAAATGCCACCAGTAGCAGAGTAGTTAGGTAGTAGAGCAGGGGTCTTCAATGTTTTTTAACGCCAAGGACCCCTTAACTGAAAGAGAGATGGAGCAGGGTCCCCCTGCTACATATATTGTATAAAATGAAGTTGCATATTAAACTGGGCCTACAATAACGTGTAGGGCGGTCTGAAACTTTTATACATACCTTTTTAGTGCATAGAATACTAAGCTATTAAAATGTGAATTGTTGGCATGGCCAAATTATTGTTTTAATACTTTTTTGACATTTTTTTTCCCCCGGAAATTAAAATGTCTGAACATGTACATGAATCCAACATACTATTACAAAGATAAATTGGCCTATTCGTGAAAAACAACAACTTCAACAACTGATGATACAACTTACACGCCAGTTTATTATCCAACTAAATTGTATACACTACTGTATAAGTAGTAGGGGGTCCCTTGCTCATCTCTCTTTTAGGTTAGGTGTCCTTGGCTTAAAAATATGTTGAAGACCCCTGTTCCAATCTTAACTAGTCGTTTTGGTGGCTTAAAGGACAAATCCTGTGCAAAATGAACCTAGGGGTTAATAACTCATGTGTACCGAGTCGACGTTCTCTGGGATTTGTTTTCATGCTAATCGAATGTGAGCAGTTTTATCACAAACCGCTAATTAGCTTATAAAGCTAGTCGTCGGGGCACGGGTAAAGTAAAAAGAAATTGCTATTTCTATACCACTAACAAGGCTCAAAATAGCACCACAGTTCCACGGTAGCATAATGAGGGTACCTACACGTAAACCGAAGCATTGAGAACGTTGTAAGTGTACAGACAGTTTATTAAAAAGATAGTTTATAAAGACAGTACCGTTCACGTATACAGGTGGGCGCCATCTTGAGAAAACAGTCACGACCAGTCGAACGACGAACGCCGTGCAACCAGTAACCAGTAACATAGCTCAAGCACGGCGTTCGTCGGAAGTGTGGATCTATTTTGAGCCTTGTTAGTGGTATAGAAATAGCAATTTCTTTTTACTTTACCAGTGCCCCGACTACTAGCGTTATAAGCTAATTAGCGGTTTGTGATAAAACTGCTCACATTCAATTAGCATGAAAACATATCCCAGAGAACGGTCGACTCGGTACACGTGTTATTAACCCCTAGGTTCATTTTGCGCCGGATTTGTCCTTTAACTTAGCTGTTGTCGCCGCATGATGCTCAACTTCTGTCGTCTAAACTCAACTGCAACGGCCGCTGAAATGGCGTACCTGGCTCATGGCAACCTTTTCTGACCGGTCGTCACATGACCAGCTGGCGGTTGCGTAATTTCGTCGGATATCATAGCAATTGGTGTGCAAAGGTTTGCAGGACTTGTTGCAGCTGTTGCAGTGTATCAGTATGAAGCCCAGTTCAGACCAAAGATTTGCGACGAGACGAGTGTAAACTTGCAGCTACTTGCAACGCGTCGGTCTGCAGCGTTCTGTAACCTGCTAGTTCACATCACTGCGACGAGATTAGACCGTGTATCATTTCTATAGCAACGACTCTTTGTACTTCCGGGGTCAGCCCTATGTTCCCACAGTCCTATGGTCCCACAGCCCTATGTCCCCACAGCCCAAGGGGCCACAGCCCTATGTCCCCACAGCCCAGTGGTCCCACAGCCCTATGTTCCCACATTTCTAGGACATTTTCAAAATTAGGTCTTGTGTTCCTACATTTCCCTTCAATTTAAGCCCTATCCTCCCACAACATTTTTTAGGGTTAGGGGTTAGGGGGATAAAATCTGATACAAATTCATGAAAAAGGAAATGTGGGAACATAGGGCCTAATTTTGGAAAAAAATCTTAGAAATGTGGGAACATATGGCTGTGGGAACACAGAGCTGTGGGAACCTAGCGCTGTTGGAACATAGGCACGCAAGTCTAGACGTTCCATACACATCTAGGCTTTTTTTTAGCTAAATATATAATTTGTTGCATCTCAATATGAATGTGGATAACGTTAGTGATACTAAGTAGTGCTTTCTGCAGTTTGAATCGGCGAAAACACGTTTTATTTCTCTTTGTCCTATAGCGCACCGTACGTGCTCGCGGGCGCACGTTGAGCCTCCGTTAACAGTTTGTAAAAGAAATATAATGGATTATGGATCATTTTAATGTAGCTGACTTTACAAGATGACATTGCTATTGGCTGTTGAAACAGGTGAAGTCCCTAATGTTCTACAACCAACCTCTGGAGACTCGACCACCTGAGTCGCAGCCACACCATCAGTTGGTTTGAGTCGAGCTGAGACGGGCCGCTTCAGACCGATGCAACTTCTCTCCGCGACGTTCTAAAATGGTTTCGTCTCATTGTGAATCTCTGGTCTGAACTGGGCTTAAATCTACAAGGAACATAAGAACATTTCAAGAATTCAAAGGATACACTTTCGAACCGAAGATATCCACTGCCATTCTTAATCAAAAAACTCTACTCAATGAAAGTAATGACAGCTATCTAAAGATATGATGATGGTGAAACTATAGAGCTTGGTAACCTAATCAAATGAGACTTGCCATGCATGTTCACACCGACAACAAAGAATTATGAGGTGAAAACTGCAGCAGCATTCTGTACACCAGAACTGAACCTTCCAATGCTTTCAGTGTTTCCTACTGTATGAGTAAGTTATGAGCAGCAGGAACTATAAATGAGTCATAGACCTGTTTCGTTTGGATTCCTATTCGATCATGGTACGCTTTTATGAATACATTTTTCATTGGGGTTCTTGGCTGCGAGGGTCTTAACAGCTCAATTTTAGTATCCAAAAGGCCTGCCTGGGGGTCACCCATCACCACCTTCGCCCCCACAACACAAACAGTAACAATGGAAAGAAGGGAACTTGACAAGTGTTTAAAAAGATCGAGCTTTCCACCGCTGAGCTGATGAACGACTCCTCTCTTCCCAGTCCCTCTGAAAAAAAAAAAAAAAAAACAGCCAATGAAAATAAGCTCAACAGTGCAATTTAGAGAGCCGTATAAATCAATCCTGGTGAGTACACATATTTCCGTGTGGGTAGAATTTATATGTTTAATTACCGAGCGCAGGTGCCGGGCCCTGGCTTTACTCATTACAGTAAGATATATGAACGCCGGCGAGAGCCCGGATAGCGCAGGACAAAAGGGAGGACAAAGTAATTAGCCAGCTCTTATTTAATGGGACCCTTCCTCAAGTCGTTCCCGGCTCCCGTCGCGGCTCCTCGTCCATATGCTTCAATTCAGAAGTCATTTCATAAAGGACCACTGGTGGCAGGTAGCACAGCAGCAATTAACACTGGCACCGAATGGGATCGGCGGGGATTTAAAATGAAGTGTTAAACACTGTATAATATTTGATTGTCCAGCTTTTCTTACCACAACCCCCACTCCCCCCCACCCCTCCCCCCCTCCCTACCTCCCTTCCTTCCTCCCTCCCCTCCCTCTCTTCCCTCTTAGATGGATTTTCCAAGAGAGGCGGGGAGCCAAGCGCTGGGATTCCCTGCTGAGTGGGACCGGGCTGCAAATGTCTTTGGCCAGGAGGTTGATTTTGGCCGCACGTGTGTGTGTATTTGGCCTAAGTGTGTGTGTGTGTGTGTGTGTGTGTGTGTGTGTGTGTGTGTGTTATTCTCCACAAGTGAACTTGCCAGTAGTTTCAGCTTTGAGCTTTGGCTTTCCTGAACCTGTGTGTGTGTGTGTGTGTGTGTGTGTGTGTGTGTGTGTGTGTGTGTGTGTGTGTGTGTGTGTGTGTGTGTGTGTGTGTGTGTGTGTGTGTGTGTGTGTGTGTGTGTGTGTGTGTGTGTGTGGGGGGGGGCTTGTTTAACTATATTCGTAGAGTCCAAAAACCGGGAGTCCAGTATACTTGTGGGATCAGCTTTGTGGGGCCAAAATGCTGGACCCCACAACTTTAAAGGGCTGTTTGAGGGTTAAGACTTGGTTTTAGGATTAGGGTTAGAATGAGGTTAGGGTGAGGGTAAGGGTCAAGGTTAGGCATTTAGTTGTGATGGTTAAGGTTAGGGTAAGGGGCTAGGGAATGCATTATGTCAATGACGGGTCCCCATAAAGATAGTGCCACAAACATGTGTGTGTGTGTGTGTGTGTGTGTGTGTGCATGTGTGTGTGTGTGTGTGTGTGTGTGTGTGTGTGTGTGTGTTTAGCCTAGAGACAGCTGTACTGTGTGCAAAGGCTAGCACCGACCCTAGAAGCAGTTGAAAAGACAACACTGAAGAAAAGATTCATGAATAAATAAAAATATAAGATAATCAATTAATGGAATGAAAAATAAAAAATAAATAAACAGAAAAGTTTTCAAAAAAGAAAACCAAAAATTCAAGTAAAAAAGAAAAGGTCATATCAGCTGGCATTCATTTTAATGTTAATTCAGTGACTACGTTGATGTCAGGCCAAAATGTAACTCTGCTGTTAGAGTGCTCTCTGCAAATGTCTGTACTCTGCCAATGATCTTTTCCAGCACTGTACAGAACAATCGCCAGTACACTGTTTTTGTAGTTGTAACAACTCCAACAGATTAACAAAATGAGTCTTATTTCTAGCCAACACATTCTCACCTCCAGTGTGTCAAAAAATGATGCTTGGTCATGTGCCTTTGGCGTTTGTTACTGATGCAAAAAGTCTCATTAAGCATCATATTTAGACACGCTTGGACGGGACCCTTGGCGTCACTATTTGATGCTCTGGGTCAGGACCCTTGGCGTCACTATTTGACGATCTGGGTCGGGACCCTTGGCGTCACTATTTGACGAAGACAGGGCTCGCGTCTAGCCCTTTATCGTCACATTTAGACGACTCTGGGTCGGGAATCTTGGCGTCACTTGTTTACACTCTGGTTCGGGACGTACGTTTATCTGACATGCGGCAGAAGGCCACGGGACAGTTAGATTTAGGAAAAGATTCGATGTGACACGCGGGACAAGAACGGAACATGAACCCCATCCTCCTGGGTGAAAGTCCTGCGTTGTTTGATCCATTCACCAACCTCCTTATGCAGATTTTTGGTCTTTCATACTACTCGTTACCGTTGTTGCTCTTAATACTACGCCATCTTCAAGCTGCTGTTGTACCTGATGCGTTCCATACACACGCTGAAGGGTAATTTTTGCGTCGGTATCTGACGCTGAGAGCCACTGACCGAGCGTCAGAGAAAAGGTTGTTCTAGCGGATTGCGACACAACAATTTCATGAGTCACGTTCTCCCAGTTAAACTTTCATTCGTATCTTATCAATAATTTATTCTGATCAACTTCATCGTTTTGAACCAGGACCTTCAGTATTAGGATGAAATTGCTTGTTGAAAGATAGCATGTCAAATTTTGTATTCTACAGCTGTAAACAGTTATTTCAATCTGCCAGATCAACATTTGGGTAAAAAGTGTAAGTTAAAAAAAAAAACGGAATCAGAATCGACAGATACCTAATGTTAAAGGTCACATATTCAAATAATGAGGTAAACAGACAAATCCCC
Organism: Sander vitreus; assembly: GCF_031162955.1. NCBI lineage: Eukaryota > Metazoa > Chordata > Actinopteri > Perciformes > Percidae > Sander > Sander vitreus. Next base: position 2,932,302 of record NC_135871.1, on the reverse strand, counting down.
ATGAGCTAAAACGTTCCGATTTTCAACTATTCTAAACACTCCGGTTTCAACAGTTTTTTCTACTCTCGGCTAAGTGTTATGCTAAGTGTTAAGCTAAACTTCTATGATTGGTCATCTGCTCCAAGTGGGCAGGACTGCTGTGTTTTTGTGTGTTTTTTTAAGCCACTGCGGTGTTAACATTGTCCCATGTAACCACATGCTAACAGCAGTAAACAATGTCACCTTGGCTGCCAGGGTTGTTAAATTCTTCCCAATTCCGGGTCACATTACTCCTGAAACATTACGTTATGAAGTATTTGGTTTAAAAGCCTTTATTTGCGATTCTTGGTGGTAGAAAGTGCTGCTTTGTTCCACTACAATCTAACGTTAGAATACTGCTAACTAAGTAGCTAACTGCTAACTAAGTAGCTACCTGCTAACGCGACATAGCTGTAATCTCGGCCAATGCTGGTCATTTCTCCCCAAATTCCAGTCACTTTACTGTTGGGACATGTCCGGTTGTGGACGCACTGGCAAATCAGAGCAGACTGGGCTTTTTCGGGAGGAGGGATTAAAGAGACCGGCGCTCCTACAGAGCGTCTCATACAGAGGGTGAATAAAGGTGCAGCAGCCATGGGCAGTATGAGAAAAATAATTTTTTTTAACATTAAAGCATGTAAACATGTTAGTAGTTAGTTAGTATGCTAGTACAAACACAAAATGCAAATATAATCCTGAAAATGGTACATAATAGTTGCCCTTTAAAGGACTCAGATCGGGGGCAAAACACTTGACTGGGACATCCTAAATGAAAAAAAGTATAAAAACAAAAAAGAACATATAAATCAACAACAATCAACAATCCAACTTGTTATAACCTCTGTGGAACAATGGCAGAATACCGAGTGTTAGCAAGTGGGATGCTTAGGGATGGAATAAAATCCAGCCCGGACCTCTCATCACACACTCTAGCTAGTTAACAGTAAAGCAAAGCCGCAGAAGGACAGGCTTAGCATTCTCTTTCTCACTCTGTCTACACACACAGCAGTCATATTGAGTCGGTCCAGCCAGCCTGGGGGTGTTGTTTGGCCAACACTAAACCAGGGTATCCCTCACTGGACACCACTTGGCTGCTCCTGACCCCTGTGTACTCGCCGTCTGGCCACAGGATTGTAGCAATTGGCAGGCCCACCATGTCTCTGGCACATGCCCACTCTGAGTTCATAGCTTTTGACCGACGTGTTGAGTGGATGTTTGGCTCATACTTAGACATATAAACATTAGAGTGTGTAGCCGAGGGCCAGTTTGGCCCGAGCAGCCGTGTTTAACAGGCTGACTACGGTTGAATTAAAACACCTGATGTTCTCAATCTGTCTCGGAGCCAGTTACAGCCACTGTCCTTCGGTAGTCTGGGCCCATGGTAGACAGCATGTGCATAGTAACATTAAGTGATAGTACTATACACTAACATATTATGAAAACAAGCAAATGCAGCTCAAAGTTCTCTATAATCAACTTTATAATTGGGAAAGCCCTTACTAGGCTCAGGGTACAGCCACATTAAGCTGGTTTCACCTTCTTTCCACACTATTGAGACATTTTTTTTACACTCCAAACTTTCTCCAGGGTTGAAACATTTGAAAATGTCTTGTGTTTTAGTGAGGGCAAGAAAAAGTAACTTCCTGTTGCCTCTTAATCTCTGTGATCTATTTTTAAATGTCAATATAGATGATCACACAGTACAGGTTTTACACACTCTTGTTTCCCGACCAAAAAAAGGAGGAATAAGTGATTTTTTATTTATTCTATTTTTGTCATTGTTTAGTAGTTTAGTCTGAGATCTTTAGGGACTGTTCGTTATTTAATTAAGGGGCCACCGGAGGAGTTTTGTGGCCTCTAACATAAAAAGACTTGACCCTTGTTGGCACAGCAAGATGTCCAGACTACTGCAACAGTAACTTTCGTTTTTTGCGTCTTGCTGCTCCCATCGTCAGCAAGGTAATATTTTTTTTACTAAAGCAGTATATGAAATCAGATATATTACCTACCACCATTTAGTTGTTTTGTGTTATTTAAGATATTTATGAAATATCTGGTCGTAATTATTCCACTCATTTTTTAAACAATGCAATTACCCGTTTGAGCCACCAGGGGGGCAGTGCTCCTCCAGCCCCCCCAGCAAACTCCGCGTATGCGGTCAGACCCATCTGCTAGGGGGCCGAGACTGAGAGCTACATGGATAAATATGCACCAAACAAGCCACTTTGAAATTTTGCTCTTTTCATGAATAAAAAAGTTGGGTGACCCACCCCCCCGCCCCGCACAGACTAAAAAATGTTGGATGACCCTCCCTTCAACAAAAAATAAAAAGACATGACCCTCCCCGATTTTCCTCCGGTGGTCCATTCCATAAATACCGAACGGTCCCTTACAAAAGCGACCTGAAAATTGTCATTGTTATGTTGACACGTTGCCACATGTAAACAGTGAAATCAGACATTGAAACTCTAAGCTAACTCATCAAGGTAAAAACTTCAAAAGCTACATTTATTTTGAGATTTCTAAAAACCCATAATGGGGAATGTCTAAAGAAAGGCCAACAATGAAAGCAATTAAACAACTGGTGATGGTGCAGTGGATATGACACATGCCTTTGGTATAAGAGATCTGGGTTCAAATCCCACTGTAATACATCAACCAATGTGTCCCTGAGCAAGACACTTAACCCAGAGATGTGCGGCCTCTGACATATGTAGCAACTGTAAGTCTCTTTGGATAAAACGTCAGCTAAATGACATGTAATGTAACTACTATACTGTATACTTGTGTATCTGTGGAATCGCTAAAGTTAGGGTATCTAATGTTAAAACTAAACAGTCAACTTTTTTGCCTTGTCAAATACTGACGCTTGGTCAGGGCCCATTGGCGTAGACCTTCCTCCACAGCGCTGCGGAGGAAGGTCTGGCTAGTCCACACAGCATTCTGGGATAGGACAAAAACATGCTCTGGTTTATTCCATCCATCCATCTCCATCCATCTTCATCCGCTTATCCGGGGTCGGGTCGCGGGGGCAGATGCCCGAACCACCTCAACTGGCTCCTTTCGACGCAAAGGAGCAGCGGCTCTACTCCGAGCTCCTCACGGATAACTGAGCTTCTCACCCTATCTCTAAGGGAGACGCCAGCTACCCTCCTGAGGAAACCCATTTCGGCCGCTTGTACCCTGGATCTTGTTCTTTCGGTCATGACCCAGCCTTCATGACCATAGGTGAGGGTAGGAACAAAAACTGACCGGTAGAGGAAATCGTGACTTCAGTAACTTTTTTATAGTAAGCTCTTATAGTTTCAATGTCATATGGACATCTATTAATCACACAGTGATATTCACACTGATATTCCTTGCAGGAAAGTTATAATTGACTTTCATTAAGAAAATACCGACAATTAACCATTCACAGGCAGAGATATCAATAACACAGTTTGTATCCATTTATAGCTGATGGTTGCATCGTGACAAATTCACAACAAAAGAAAAAAGAAAAGAAAAAAGAGAAACTTAATGTTAGGAACAAAAGTAAGACAGCAAAATCCATGTGTGTACAGTATGTTTATGGTAAAAAAAATCAAACCTTCACCATTAAGTATGAATATTCCAGCTGTAGTACAATGTTTAAAGCACGCAAATGAGCCAAATGGCAATAAGAATTAGGCCTGGTGGAATATGATCTCAAAAGCGGAAAAACATTTTCAATTGTTAAGATTTTACATGAAAGAATTCTGTTAATTAATTTACACATGCACGCACGCGCGCACTACACACACACACACATAATGAGGCAATAAGGACATATTGACTGACAACATTGCTGGAACCAAAGTAGTAAATAGTTACTGCTGATAACAAACTTTGAATGTCAGCGAGCATGACGGGCACTGGTTCAGAGAGAGAGAGAGAGAGAGAGAGAGAGAGAGAGATGGAGGCAGAGTTGGCATGGATCCCTACCTGGTTGAGAGCGGTTGGCACTACTCCAGTCAGCGTGCCACCCTGGCTGCCATCTCTCCTCCCAGTCGTGCCGCCCAGGCTCCATGCCCCATTTCCACTCACACTGGGGACGCAACCAGACAAGAGGAGGACCAGTCACTGATCAGGTAGTCACCGTATCAAACGAAGGAGAGGAAGGCCATTTAATGCTCCAAGCCTGTGTCAGTTCCGGCTGTTCTAGTGAACCATTCGTACATACAGTATAGCTACGAAAAGTAATGCACTGTAAATCGTATGTATTCCATGTATTTCTTTTGCTGTATGCAACACATGAACTGCTGCTGTATAAGAGCACAAAATACAGGCTCAGTGACCACCAACTGGCCGTAGAGGCGGGAAGACTCAGACAGACGGGTCGAAGAGAGAGAGACAGACAGACATGCACTTTCTCCTCCATTGTGAGATGTTCTCTTCACTAAGAGATTTAAACTTTGGCAAATAGCAATGACAACACTACATTTTCCAATGTCAACCCCAGAAGAGAAGCTGGTGCAACAACCTGAGGGACTCACAACCACTATAGAATGAATTATTAGATGGATGGATGGGTGGATAGGTGGATGGATGGATGGATGGATTTCATTGCCATTGGTAGGGTAACATACAACAACATTTGGAGATCTCTCCTGTCAGTGAAAGACAGTTTTAACAATAAAAACAAAACTAGACATCACATACATTCAGGACATTTAGATACATAGATAAATAATAAATGTATAAATAAATAAGGATTTATACTAATTATATTAAATTGGACAAGTTGTATTGTGTCGTATTGTTGGGCAACCTGACACCTTCAGTATGTATTTAATTTGTAATATGTAGGCTATATGAATCTTCTGTAAACTGCTTTGGCAAAAGACACTTTGAAAAAAAATCCCTGTAAAAGAAAAAGAACGGCACTCAGCTTTCCACGCCAGTCATTCCAAACTCATGCTGTGCAGTCCAACATTGTTCAAACACACCGAACTTTCTCTTAAAATCCAGCGGCGCTCCCAAAGTTTCCAAAGTCAGGCTGTATTTTTTTGAGAGACATTTACAAAACGATGAACAAAATATCAAGAAAAGTTCCACTGAATGCAATGATGTCACCACAGAAATACTGATTCTCATGTTTAAATATTTTACGTAGAGTTATCATGATATAACTTCAACGGTAAACTGGAACACGCTCATTCTGTACTTTCCCACCCCCCTGTATTTCATGGGTTTCAATTATTGTTTCAACTTGTTTATATTTAAATCAGAATCTGTTTTATTGGCCAAGTATACTTACATACACAAGGAATTAACTCTATACATTCAACAAATGACATGTAGTAGTAACATAGAGACAACAATTTACATATAGGCACATATCAACATAATATACAAAAATACAAATATACAAATAAGACATAATATCAAGACAAGTACACATGGAGTGGGATGTAAAGTGCAAAAAGTAATAGTGCAAAGTAGTGTGCAAGATGCATATTGGAATGATAAGTATGTAATGTGTAGAGAAGTGGGTGAGTGGCCAAAGTGGGGATGACCAAACTTACATTTCCACCACATCTATGCACATCTATCTGTGTGTGTTTTATGCTTGTAGACATTATGTATTTTTGTCGTTGGTGCAAACTTGTTTGCACCAACGTGCTATATAAATGAAATAAACTTGAAACTTACGCACAGTACTATAAAATGTAACTGTAAACAACAGTGGAAAAAACTAAAGGGGAAAAAAGGGGGTTCAAACTATTGCTGAATTAGTTTTAATACTGAGCAAATCATTGTATTCTGAGCAAAATGAGCCAACCACTATCACAAAAAAAACAAACAACAAACATAAATGATATTGTGTTGAAGCTAAGAAGAGAGGGATAGAGAGAGACAGAAGGAGGAACAGAGGGGAAAGAGAAAAAAGGAGAGGGGGACAGAGTTAGGGAGGGGAAAGCTCAGGAGGAGGAGAATTCCCCAAACTAATCTGAGTATAATCAGGGCACTGCCCCAGTGTCCTAACCCCATCTACATACACACACACACACACACACACACACACACACACACACACACACACACAACACAACGCTTCTGCCTACCCATAACCCCCAGTGTGTGGGCGGTGGTGTTCCCATGACCCACTTATCACATCTGGGTCAGCTGTATTCAACCACCAGCTCACACACACACACACACACACACACACACACACACACACACACAAACACACACACACACACACACACACACACGCACACGCACACACACAGTGCCTAGCCAGGTACATTAAGACAAATGAACACACACACACGCACAGGTTCAGAAGAGGCAAATGGGCTCGAGTTTTTTTACACTACTCATGTGAGGGAAAATGAAAATATAAAAATGATGGCTGTTTCATAACTGGAAAAGCATGACATCTGTGACACAGGTGCAGTGATGTGATGAGATGAACAGCACCACTGAGTACGTTTACGTGTACTATTATTCCAAATATGGCAATATTCCGTTGCTATGGTTGTTGTTGCGGTAGAGATGCATGCCTTAACCATGCAACTTTTTTGTTTTTCTTTTTGGGCGTCTTTTTTGACACTTTTGTAGATTTTCCCCGATGTTTTTGTCACTTTTTTTGACATTTTTATCACTTTTTTTTCCACGTTTTTTGTCACTTTTTGTTGATTTATTTTCCCCGCGCTTTTTGAAGCTTTTTTTCGACATTTTTGTCACTTTTTTCAACGTTATTTTAGCAATTTTTCTTTTCCGTCTCCTGGTAAAAAAAAAAAAAACGTGCCCGTGAACACGTAAAAATAACGTGACATTTACACGTAAAAATAACATGCCCGTGAACACGTATCAATAGATTACAAATAACGTGACATTTACACGTAAAAAACGTGACATTTACACAAACTGCCGTGAGACTGGGTTGAACATTATGACAGACTTGGATGACAACAGGTTTTTAGATATGCGCAAACATCGCAATGGGGACCTTTTCAAGAAGCTGGTTGAAGGAATGAAAGAGGGTGTGTTCGCACGGTCCAACAAGTCCGCCTCCGCTGGTGAACTTTGAGAAAATCCTATTCTGCACGGCTACATGTAAACAGGAATATTAGTGGATTATTAATTTTCATAAGCCATGCAAACAGCTTAGTCAGAATATTGTCTTTTCCTGAATAATGTCAAAACCCGGAACATTATGTGCATGTAACAGAGTCACTGTTCAACATCTTCATCAGGGCATCCACTTGTTTCTCGGAGTATTACCCGGGTTGAAATCAGTCTCTTCTATACACTTCACTGCATATAAAGAGCACCGTTAGACGAACACCTTGGAGAGCCAAAAGGTCGTCTCGCTTGTTGTAGCTTTGGATGTAAACTACCAAGTTTTTTTTGGCGCAAAGGGGCCTTTTTGCCGAGGCAGGAAGCGAGAAAAGGGCACATGAAGAGAGCGGTTAGGCTCTTTAAACGCAAGGTTAGTACTGCCTGTATCGCTTCCAAAAATAAAAAAGGAAAAATGGAAAGAAAAAAAAAACTTTTGAAGTGTGTTTGTGTTTGAGGCAAGGGAGCAAAGGTGTGTTTTTGCGTTTGAGGCAAAAGGCAGGAGTATCTTCAGTGTGTGTGTGTGTGTGTGTGTGTGTGTGTGTGTGTGTGTGTGTGTGTGTGTGTGTGCGCGCAGAAGTCCCTCTTGCCAGTTTTAAAAACCATCCGTAGCCCAGGTAAATGGCATGCTGTCCTCTGCACATGCCCGGTGGCTTTCTCTTTCTCTTCACAGGGAGGAGTTCAGAGGGCCAGTTAGCACCGTTCACAGCAGACCCAGAGGCTTCACTCAAACACACACTCACACACACACACACACACACTGAAAATCATGCACAAAGATTTCTTTGAGTACACATATGCAGCATACACATGCTCAGAGGCTCTCGTAAATTCTTGCAGCAGCAGCAGTTGTACATGCACAAACAAACACACACACACACACACACATACACACACACACGTACACACACATGTGCACACACATGTGCACACACACATAGAGTTAGCCTGTGGCTAGAGTGTTCAAACAGGCGTGATATTGAAATCCAGCAGTAGGGAGAACAGTGGGTTTTTTGCTGAGGTCCATAGCAGGTTATTGATCAAGGTTAGTTTACTGTGAAAACTCTGCCTGTGGCGAAGGGCCGTTCACACCAGAGGGGTGTGTGTGTGTGTGTGTGTGTGTGTGTGTGTGTGTGTGTGTGTGTGTGTGTGTGTGTGTGTGTGTTTGTGTGCGTGCATGCATGTGTGCGTGCGTGCTTGCGTGAGAAAGTGTGAGAAAGTGTGTATTGTATTTAGGTACATACATTTCAAGGAAGTATATCTATGTGGGTGCACTTGTCCACCTATATGTGTGCATATACTGTATATAGAGATACATGTATGATAAGCCTCCCTTACATGAAGTCAAAGCCATACTATAATAGGGACTTTAAAAGGAAAAAACATAAACCTCTGAGTATGATCTTGAATACACAGCACAAAACCTTGTTGGCCCAAACATGGCAGAAAAGATCAATGAATCCAAGGTAACAAATAAGGCCATTTTGAATGGACATTCAATCATGGCCTCACAGTGTTATAACAAGTCTCAATGAAGTCTTTGTGGTGCTGTTAGTCGCCTCCAGACGTTAGATGTGAGCTTTACAAGCAGAGAGAGGTTCTCCTTCACTGGCAGTGTGGGAATTGTGTGTTCTGTAAAACTACAAAACTTGGCTGCAACACTGCTAATCTCTCTGACACAGAGAAACACACACACACACACACACACACACACACACACACACACACACACACACATGTGTTGGAATTCCTCTAGCGCTAACAAAAAGCAGAGCAGATGCATGAAATGCGTCTGTTACTTTATTCAGGGCTGAAGAGGCCTGGCATCAAACACAATTCAACCCACCCACACCTACAGTATATACACATCCATATACAAGTGTGTGAAACCGGAGGGGTAGTTTGAGCATGATCTCACACAAGCAGTCAAAATATGGTAAACGTTTACACACGCACAACCTCATACACACACACGCATCTCCGCCACAGAAAGGCATACATGTATGCAGGCCAGCTTTTTTCTTCATAAAATGGCAAAAGAGATGCCAAAGCACAAAAAGCTGTGACCTTCTCTATCTCTTTTATCACTTCATCTCTTCTCTTACTCTCTTGTCTTTCTAACAACTGCCCCCCCTTGCCCATCCATTCCACAGAATGTATATAAAGATGGACGACGACGCGTCTCCACATCCTCCAACTGTACAAAAGTGAAGCCAAAATACCCCTGATACGGGCGCAGCCATGTTGTAATCTTGGAGCCAGAGTCTGTGTAGTAGGGATCGAGGCAGTGAAACCTGCGGTGTCGAAGTCCCGCCCATAAACCTGCGTAACTGATCGCAAGTCAATCACAGCTGTCAATCGTGACGTTTCACCTCGTTTTTATAGCATCAAATAACTAATAAAAACCAAACTTATCAGGAAAGCGGATTTATGACCTATATTGCGGCCAGCCACCAGGGGGCAATCCAGAAGTTTTGGCTTCACCTATTCACTCCCTGCATCAATTTTCCCTTTAAGTTATGGAAGTAGGCAACGACCAATTCCTCCAGAAATGAGGAAAGGAGAATGAGGCATCTGAATGACATGCAACCAGGTCATGGGTAGTATTGGTAGACTTTACACAAAATATTACACTATAAAACCTGCTGTTTTATGTTATCAAATGCAGCCAAGACTGGCAGTCTGGAGAAGCCTAAATATGGGTAACATTTACACAACATATGATGAACCAAACCAACCCAGGCTACTGCTTTGAAAAAACACTGGAAACAGGGGGGAAAACACTGTGCAGCAGCTACATGTGTGATTGCTAACATGGGGCAGTTCAAAAAACGGAGCCAGTAAACGTGAAAGACGTAGCATTGAGTTGGTTTCCACAGGGATGGCATATAGTGGTAAAAGGAGATTTTTACCTTTATGATTTATTACATTAGAAGTTTGATTTAAAGTTTGCCCAAATCTCCAGTGAGCACCTGATGTCTTTAACTCTAAATCACTTATGCTGCAATTTTTTTCTGTCATTCCTCTTTTGCAATATTAAAAAGGATTGCGGAAATATTTTTTAAACCTAGATGTAGACACAGTTTTAAAAACATACCAGAAATGAGGGGGCGTTACCCAATGACTAACTCTGGACATCTTGTAGCTGTTTCCCAAAAAAAGTCTTCAAGTGGTTCACAGGTGGACAGCTTGTAATGTGAAGTAGCAGCGGCAATCAGCAATCCTGCAGGGAAGAGGGAAATGAATTCATGCAACACATGGCTCGATTGCAGAATAAAAAATCATCACTCTACCAGCTTAATGCTTACTGTAATCAAAAGTCAATCGCTATCACTCAACACTGTTTGTGCACAGAGCACTTTGGCCTGTGGTCTGCCAAGGATGATTTTTATATATATGTTTTCTACATTTTGCTTAACATATCAGTTGACCATTAGGCCAATTGCCCTAAAACCTTGGTGGATTTCTTTAACCCTGAAACCACAACTCAACCACCAAACTACTTGTCTAAATGACAAACAGCCGAAATGTCCTCACTTCGCGGAAATGCCCTCCCTCTGAAGGTCTAAAATTTTAAATTGTTCTCACAAGGATAGGAGTGCATGAACACGTACACACATGCAATCCCTCCATCCCCTCTCCTTCCACCCTCCTCTGTCCGGTCAGTGTAATGGATGGTGAATCTGTTGCTTACTCATGCATACAGCTGACAAATTGTCCCTCTCCGAGCACGGCCGCGCCGCTGTGTGATTTGTGAAAGACGGGACGCGACAGGATGAGTCGGCAGCTCAGATTGAAAAAGGGCACTGAGGATACAGACAAACTAGTCTGAAAAAGGTGCATTTGAAGAAAATTATATATCTGAGGGCTTACAGGCCGCCAGGGTGCGGATGAGCTGAGAAATATGGGAGACACGTCTTGGCAATGACCTTGCTGTGTAGTGGACTATGAGAATTTTCCTCTAGTATATCTGTATGGTGGTATATAAAATCACACAAAAAGCTTCACTCACCAACCAATGTAGAATCTCTGAGGTGCACAGGAGCCACACGTGTATACTAGGCTAAAATATGAAGTAATTTGACTGGATCTAACTGTGAGATAGGCCACATAATGTGCACCTGTCCCCATGTAAAGTGTATAATATGACCCACAGTCCAACGGTCCCTGCTTACTGTATCATTTAACCCACATACTTCTCACTGCTCCCTGGACCTATTATTATAGTATAACCCATATTCTCTCCAGTTACTATCTCTGTTACTGGGAGTTAAGAGTGTACACCAAGAACCTGCTCCTCCACTCTCTTTAATCCAAGTTGATATCTCTAAAAAACTGCATTGAAGTTTGTACATAAAACACAATGCAACTATGTTAAATAGCTACCAAATTCAGGCTACCGAGCAGGGACGTGCACAGACATTTAGGAGGGCTACACTCTAACCTGGAAAAAAAGACAACCCTAAGCCTCTCTCTTCTCTACAGAGCGCACACTAATGTAACGGACGTAACGTAGCTACATTAGCCTGCTGCTGCTACATAGGATGTTATTAGCTTTGGTTGATGTAACGTAGGCATGATACGTTACATAAGCAAGGCAATGTTGCGCGACGTAACGTTGATTACAAGCTGCACATCTTTCGAAGCACAACTGGATTTGTTTTATTATTCACAGGGCATTTGTCACTATCTCACGTGAAGGCGTAAGGGCTTTCCCTCTCTTTCACATGCGGTGCCAAAGATTCTCTATAACTTCTTAACCGTCACTGGCAGTGCTGAGAATATAAACAAAGTCACGTGACCTGGGGGCAGAGGGCATCGCCGACGTAATGTTGGCAAAATAAATGAACACAAGATTGGATGATACTGCGATTTAAGTTGATATAACTTTACTAATGATGGGCTTATTGTATTGATGCAGCCACGACAGCAAAAAAAAAAAAAGAAAGAAGTTAATTTAGGCTTTCTCCAGAGGGGCAGCTCAGCCAATCAGGGCAAACGGGCTTTTGCATGTGCAACAATAGCATGTACCTGTGCACGTCTCTGTCACCGAGAATGCTCTATGGCATGCACAAGTTCCGGAACAAAGCTGAGATGACTATTGTGTCCACGACGGAGCCAGGTCTTTGCAAGATGTGGACACAAAAGCCTCCGATCTCCTGTTGCTGGGCCAGCCTGAGTCCTATTTCATCCATTCCACTTTCCTGCAACTGACATCAGCCAGGAGCAGTCTGGGTACTAGATCAGCCATAAGCTCAAGCTGGGCCAACCGAATCTCTTAAATCGGCTCTCTGCCCACTCTTCTCGGGACGGTCACATCGCCCTCGGGGGCGCTTGATCTGGCTAGATCTGGGTAGTCGGAAGATTCAGTGGGCAGTGATGGTCTTAAGGTCCGCTGCACTAAATCCAATCCCCACGCTTCCTTCTCCGATGTTGATCAGTGTACCTCTGTCACAGACCAAATGTGTTCCAAAGGACAAAAGACAACAAGTTAAAACAAAATTGTAGTGACGTTCATGGGAGCTACACTGGCCGCAGTCATACATACAGATCTTAAATTAGACAGTGTAGTGTTTAATATCACATTTGGTTTTCTTGCAAATGCACATTGCGGTGAGAATAAGAGGTGAGTTTTTTGCACATGTAATCACCATCATCATGGCTAAGATGGCGATGTGAGCAAGAACACTATTGTCCAAGTTGCAAAATTATTGTTGTGCGTCCTCCCGTCAAGAATCCCAAGAATCTGGTTTCAAAACTGACACAGTATTTAACAAATGCCTACAGTGTTGCTAAAGAACACTTCAAAATCCAGTAGCAATGTCTTTAAAGGCATGTGAGGTTAATGGGTGAGGTTACACAGGTTTAGTGCACGTGTCAAACTCAAGGCCCGCGGGCCAAATCCGGCCCCTCGCAGATTTGGATCTGGCCCTCATATCAATACAGGTTCATAATAAATTTTGGCCCACCTAGTTTCTTTTTCTCTCAATGTTTTTGGCACTTTTCCCGACGTTTTCTTGCGCATTTTCGGACGCTTTTCCCGATGTTTTTGTCGCTTTTTTCGACCTTTTTTGTCGTTTTTTTTCTTTGATGGCTGGTTGAAGTTATTTTTTGGGGGCTTTATGTCGACCAAGTTGTAAGTGAGAAGATTGCAATAATACAGTAAAAGATGTTTGACCTTTTCCGATGAAATAAAAGTCAATACATTTTACATTTCTGGCTCTTAATGTGATTCTTATTTTCCAGTGTGGCCCTTAGTGAAATTGACTTTGACACTCCTGGTTTAGTGGATTTGATTTAAGCTTGTTTTTAATGTTCAAAAGAAAATAAATTCTACATCTAACCACATAACTTCTAGATTAAATAGTTTTTATGTACAAAATTGGCTGCCTCTACTCTACAGTACAGTCCGTCAACCCATGGACATCACAATAGCCGAACCCTGCAGATAGCTGAGTGTTTAGAGGGTTCAAAAATTCAAACAGAAACACTGCAGTGTGTGAATGACACTGCGGGTTCACCTGTTACATACAAAAAAAAAAAAAATCATGTTTCTGCAGCCTAATAGTTTCAGCATCATGTACATTAAAAAATAATGCAGCCCAGTACTGACCCAAAGCTGTGGGAATAATCACCCACCCTTTTTTCGACTCCCCAAAAACATGAACATGCTTCTAATGTGATCCTTAAAAATCGCAGAAACAGCACAGTACAGCTTTCACAAATTAGCCTACTTTATGACAAGCCACTAGCCATTAGGAGGAAGTAACGATGAAAAGACAAAGAAAATAAAGGAGCGAAGGTACGGGGGGGGGGGGGTGGGGGGGAGTAGGGGTGAAAGGGACCCTGGCTAATTCAGAACACTAGACGGAGTGTTGTGCCAAGTCTGCCTCTCCTCTCTAACCCCCCCCCCCCCAAACCCTTTTCTCTTTTAAAGAACCAAGGGGAGGCTGCAGCTTTTTAGTCATAAACATCTCGCGGGTAGGTCTGCACTGGGCCTTTGCCACGTTACACATTTGCTTATTTGAGAGAGAGAGAGAGAGAGAGAACGAGAGAGAGAGAGAGAAAAAGAAAAAGCAATTCTGGCACAAAATCTGCTTCTCTCCCTTTTCACTCTCTGTCTGATCATTCCTCGAGGCAAGAGTTGAGGCTGTGATAGAGATTAGGACAGCAGCGCTACTGACAAGGCGGCTAAATCTACGCCGGCTGAAAAAAACCTGGCAGAAGCAGTGTTTGGGGAAGGATTGCTGAAAAAGAAACGCAGAGGGGCTTTGACTAATAGCGGAGGAGAGAGACGGGGAGCCGGGTCAGGAAATGGACCATTTTGGGCCGGGCCAAAGTGGTTGATTGGGGAGACTGATCAGTTATGATTTAAGGCAGATGTCGGGCTCTCGCACGGCTGATTTAGATTTATAAAAGAGTGTGTGTGTGTGTGTGTGTGTGTGTGCCTGCGTGTGTGTATATACGTGCAGCGAGTACATCTGCAACTGCATGTGTGGCTGTTTAAGGCTGACTACACAATCTGTGTACATAAGAGGGTGTCAGTGGTACGCAGCCCGTAGGGAGTCAGGCAGACAAACAACTGTACACTCGCAAAATGCTGAATTCACAACACTTCAAGAGCTACCGCTTTACCACGTCGAAACCACATGCCGCCAGTCGCCACTATCAGACACAATATGGTGCCCATATGCCCGTGATGGCATCCAGATGAATCGAATGGAGGGAACTACATGGCGGGGAGCCATGCCGGGTCTGATTAAACCACTCAGGGACGGCTCACTCTGGTTCATCGGGATGGTTTTCTACCCACTGGACATCCAGCAAGGTTCTTACAGACCAACATTTGGTTTCGAACAGAACAAAATAAGGTCAGTCTGCAGCTCCTCTGCACTCACCTGCTTTCATTTCCCTCTGTTGGAATTTTTTTATTATTTATGAATGCTAAGAACTGGGAACGCACTGCTAAAACATTCAGTCAGCCAGATACCCTAAACCACTTATCTGGAGGTAAAACCCAAAGTGAGCCCAACTAAAATGTTGGTAACAATCCCTTATTGCCAAGGCTGGGTTACCAACCGGGCAGAGTGAGCAACTGCCCTATAGGGCCCTAGCCTTCAGGGGCCCCAGAAG
Organism: Sander vitreus; assembly: GCF_031162955.1. Taxonomy (NCBI): domain Eukaryota; kingdom Metazoa; phylum Chordata; class Actinopteri; order Perciformes; family Percidae; genus Sander; species Sander vitreus. The sequence continues at coordinate 2,917,062 of NC_135871.1, read as the reverse complement.
CCCTACAGTAGTATCACCATGTATCAATTGGTGCATTATCAACAAAGATATCCTGTATTTTATATATATATATATATATATATATATATATATATATATATATATATATATATATATATATATATATATCATACCTTGTCTTGTCTTTATTGTTTTAGTTTATATTGGGCTTGCATGATGCATATTGCTAATAGGGTTGTGTTTAAGCAAATTAGCAGAATACTAAAACATGCAAGTATTATTCCAGCATGGGAGTACTGGTTGCACCAGAATGAATAGGGACTTGAAGGCCACGGGGGTTGACGGAGATTGCACAAAGGGTGGTGAGTGCAGGGGGGATCAGTAGGAGCCCAATAGAACATTTTTGCACTGGGGACCCCAAACTTTATCCGGTCATGCTCATTGCACAAACTATATATGCACAACTACTTCAAGTACGCTGGCTCAGAGTTAAACCAAAAAGTCGGTGTGTAAACGGTGGTGTGTTTACACAGTTTGGATCACAATTTAATTCTCCTTCCTTTTCTCTTCCAAATACTTTTGACTAACCTTAGGGCTAAAACCTGACTGCTTATGTTACCCAGATCTCAGCAATTACCTTAGGTAGTAGAATGTTATCATTACTGATCTGAATGATTGCCAAAATTAGGAGAATAAGATCCACGTTGAGCATGAAAGTTCATTCTTGACCTCGGAAAAAGTTTTATGACCCACTTACTAAATATTTTTCCGAGCTTCCGACCTAACTTCACAATCCCATCTGATGACAACAGAGCAAACTCAGACAGCTCATACAGAACATGAGTAAGTGGGTGTCATCTTCCAGGCAGCGCTGCATGGAAGGCACTAGGGTTAGGGTTAGGGTTAGGCCTTGAAGTCGACGGTGGGGGCTTAAAACACCATCAAGCGAGTAAGTGCCCCTCCCTACCCAAGCTGTAATAAACTGAAATTGTACTTAAACTTTATATAGTAGTATATAGTAACTGTTTTTGTCAGAAACATTATTACCAAAGCAATATGCAAAGTGTAAATCGGGATAATTTGGTTTGAAAGCACTTATCATGCAACGGTAACGTCAAACAGCACAGGAATGCAGCTCTGCAGATCATTCCAAAGCAAAGTCAAACCACTGTAACAGTTATTCTTTGTGTACTGTTTGTGTGCGTCCGTACGTGTGCGTTTGTTCTCCCCCCTCGATTGTGCATTGTTGCTCTCTCTGTCTGTCTTTCTGTGTCTCCGCTTCTCTACACCCACCACCTCACGGTTGCAGATTAGGCCGCTTAGCGCTCACCGCGGGGCGGGCTAATCACCAAGGAAGGCAAGGGGTTGGGAAGGAGGGGGGGAGGGGGGGGTCGAGAGAGAGAGAGAGAGAGAGAGAGAGAGAGAAGTAAGGGGAGTGGTGCTCAACTTCCCCCCCCCCAACCCCCCCATCCAACCATCCGACCCCCGCCAATCCCGCCCCCGTACTGCCCGCGGGGCACCGTCACGGTGACAGCGGTGTGACAGTAATCTTCCAGTGACACTTTTCCGTTTTTTCTTTCTTTCTTTTTCTATTTTTTAATGGGGGGGGAGGAGGGGGTTATTGTTACCCTCCTCCACACACACACACACACACACACAACACCCTCACCCTACCCAGAGGTACCGTGACACTTAGACGATTGCCCCCCGGAGAAGGCATCGACACAGCGGCGCAATGCCGAGCGTTGCCGGCAACCGGCACAGGCAGCCAGGAGCACAGAGATGCCTTTCTCTCCCTCGCCTCTAAAAATACTTCAACACAATGCATCTGATAATAGGTTTATGCAATGATGCACCGGCGCCTGGTAATGTATCCACCCCAACATCACCCACCACCACCGGGGGGGGGGGGGGGGGACTGCAGCAAACTGATTGACTTGCAACCGTTGATAGTGCAAACGGTGTTACGTTTTGACACGACTGCATCTTTATCAGAGTCGAAATGGACAAAGACGCAAGGCAAACAGTGATGAGCGGCAGTGTCGAAACGTTAGTCTGTTTGCAACTCAATCAGTTTGCTCTGATCCTCTTTCTTTTCTTTTTTTTTTTTTTTCCCCTTGGAAGTTGGCTGTCCTCGAACCTGATTCAGCTGAATACTGCTGTAAGTCGCGCGGTGAGCCCTGTTTCATCACAACCCCAGCTCACAGAAAATTACAATGTACCGTATGTCACACCGGAGAGGTTTAGTTGTAGCACGAAATCCCTGTATGTTCCCTGCATGTCTTAGATATAAATATCAGTAATATCTCAAATAAAATACGGACGTAACAAAAATACGGACGTCAGGTTAGGGATATAAAGGATAAGGCTAAAGAAATTCTACATTTATCTTACTGTAAATAAATCCCCTGCTAGTCCATCTTTTAATTCTGGACACATTTTTTTTTTTTTTAAAGGCTCAGTAATGTCCTTAAAAAGCTGGGCACTGTCGTTTTAAGCAAACACTTATACTCAAGCAAAAGTAAAAGTAAAAAGTGCATTTGTTGGGGACTATTTTCAGGTGCGGATTTGTACACATTTGGTGGACTAAGTCATTACGGTAGCAAGACATACATATGTCTCTGAGCCCAAAAAACAATACTACAGAGAGTGTGTAATGATACTGATGGAGCTCCGAGAGGAATAAGCAACACTTAGTTAATAGGATCAAATCATTGTTGCCGACAATAACGTGATATATAAAATATCCCTAACCTTATAATTTAAATCTGTGTTTCTCAAATTGGGGGGGTGTACCCCTAGGGGTACTTTGGAGTACTGCAGGGTGTGAGATTTTTTTTTAAAATAAAATAATTAATATCATAATTTGACATGAATTGAGTGATTCTGAACATTTGAAATGTAGCATTGTGTTTCAGTACACATATTTCAAAATGGGGTAGCAATCGTTATAGAAAAAAAGTTTGACTTAAAACACGGCAACTGCTGAAACTGACAACGCAGGTAGCAAAAGGGAGATATAGGAAGAAGAAGAAAAAAAAAAAAACCCGACCAGAGGTCACGGAGAAGCACAACCTCACGCCACACACTGCGCTGAGTTATGATCGCAAAACCACCTGTTTATTGTAAGTTATTCTCTATGCGTGTTTGCATTGGCGCCGCACGTAGGAATCCCATCTCCTTGTTGAGCACAACGAGGAGCAATGTGTCTACGCACGTGTCAGTGTAAGCAGGAGGTAGCACTCCAGACAATAGGAAAAGAGCCAGATTTAAGAGCATTGTCGCTCGGTGTGCGCCGAGCATCTCCATAAATCCTAATACACAGTCGTTCCCTGTGGAACAGAAAGAAGAAGAAGAAGAAGAAAAAAAGAAAGGCAAAGAAAGGGAGGGAACGAATGCATTTTCCTCTTATCTATCTGTCTTTCACTCTCTTTCCCCCAGTGAGCGAGGCAGAAGGGAATAAATGGCTCTCCTCTCCTCTCCTCTCCTCTCGGCTCGGTGTGGGCTGACAGCGCAGCAGATGGTGGTTTAAGCAGTGAATTTATGAGTGCCACAATCTTAATGTTGCAGAAAGAAAAGAAAAGGACTCGCATCAAACGCCACTGACAAATGCACTTGCTAATATTAATGCACTCCTCATTCATCCAATATGCTGCCTAATTGCTTTTCTGTACACAGTAATATGGCACCTGCTGCTCAAGTCCGGCGCTCGTGCGTCAGGAGAGGGGAGATCGAGTGTGTGTGTGTGTGTGTGTGGGGGGGGTGGCGAGGTAGAGCCATGGAAGTAGGGAGCGATAAGAAAGAAAGTGTCTCTCTCTCTCTCTCTCTCTCTCTCTCTCTGTCTTTCTGTCTTTCTGTCTCCCCCTTTCTCTGTGATGAATGCACGGCTGTGGATCATGCGCCAGACCTGTCAGTGTTCCTAATTAAAATTTTATACTTACAGGCTCAGGGAAGAAAGGAAAAAAAAAAAAGGTGGAAAGCACTCAGTAAACAATCAGTTATGAGAGGAGAGGAAGGGAGAGGCCATCACACACACACACACACACAAACACGCACACAGAGGCACACGCCCGCGAGGTACGACACACACTGAAGCACACACAATCCACTTTTATGTACAGCCATCATACAGCGAAGATCCGTGGACTTTATTAGAGCTTAACAAGGCCATCTTCCCTGCAGATCAAGCCCGTATCCGAACGGGCCTGAAAAGCATGCGCGCCGCCCACCTTTGCTGCAAAGAAGAAAACTCTTTCATGAGCTCTTGTGGACACGGCAAATGTAATAAAAGCACAAAAAGGCTGTTAGGCTGTATGTCACCGCCAAAGTAGCAGTGACTCAAGTGGTTTCCCAGAAATGGTGGACTGGGTCAGAAAATCAGAAAATGTCTACTTGACTAGCCGCAGATAGTAGTAGTAGTACTAGTAGTAGTCTTAGAAATCCATTGTACACTGAGATAGCAATCAGTGCAAGCTCACCATAAAACATTCAAACGAATATTTCGATCAAACCTCAATTAGAAACAATCAATACGGTATGATTGCACATGTATTATGAATTATTAAGAGATGATATCTTGCACATTATCCCCATCAGGTTGTAAAACAAACGTCGTCTACATTACCAGAAGCTGCTTTTCTTCCTGGTATCAACTTTCTTTTATTATTATTATTATTATTATCACTCAGACTTTTCTCCACTGAAATCTGACTTTTTAAAGTCAGACCGATGAATAGCATTATTTTAGCGCTTTGCATTGTGTTTTTGGGGTCCATCTGGGGCCCATGTTAGCACCCCTATAGCCCCACCATTATCTGCCCTCCAGCTGCTGTTAAATGCACCAAATTGTAAAATAATGAGTTTGTAAATTGCACGCAATTACGGATGCAAATTGAACAAATCCTCCAAACTATAGATTGTCCCTTTTCTCTTCACATCAGCGCTTAATTGATGCGTGTTTGATGGAGAGCAGCAGGTACTTCCTTGAGCGGTGGGATGAGAAACTGAAAATGCATTTTGTTGTTTGGAGGCGTCCGAGGCTGTGAAAAGATGAATAGGGATTTGATGGAACGGAGCGCGGCGGTTATTGGAACGAGAGGCGCCGTGTGCATCGCTCTGGTTGCTCGGGGGAAGGATCAATGCATGCGCTGAGTGCAGTAAATGAAATCAACAATGGCGATAAGAACCGATGCTGCAACTGAAAAAAAACATGACCTCACTTTTAAAGAAAACTGTCAGTGGTTTTCCCAACCTAAGGGTCAGGACTTCCGTAGAGAGCGGGTCAGAACCCGCACATCCAGGCTCAGAGACAGCTTTTTCTCCACAGCCATCACAACTCTAAACATTCAATTACAGAAATAGGACTTGCCTGTTTTGCACTACATTTGCACTTTTCCAGTACTGTGATCTTTTAAAATAAGAAAGTTTTTTTGGTGTGAGAGTACGGCGCAGGTAAGTGTATGAATGTATACTACTATGCACTAGAAGCACCTGTCCCATTATGTGTATGTGAGGGTACGGTTTGTGGAAGGGTAAGGCGTGTGCGTATGAATGTATATTTCTAGGCACCAGAAGGAGTAGCACTTCAATTTTATTGTGCCAATGTTTTACAATGACAAATAAATGATTATGAAGATATATCTAAGGGGTCACTGAATGAATGAATGAATGAATGGGAGAGTAGAGAACCAAAAACATACAACACAGTATTTCTACTATATGAAAGTACGCATATTTGTTTTCTGACTTCTTTCTAAGAATTCATTTTTCCATGTGAAATACTGTTACTGATACTCTAAAAAAATATATATTTGCCCCCCCAGAGCAATTTGAGAAAAGAAGACTCACATGTTTTCAGCTGCTCACAACTCATAAACATATGAAATCTGTGATGAGGGTTAATACAGAAAGTAAAGCAAAAACTGTTGAGACAGTGCTGTGGGTTATGCATATTAACCCTTGTATCTCCATATTTTGTCATATTGGAGATAATAAATGAT
>NC_135871.1:2901102-2908602 GCF_031162955.1 Sander vitreus | reverse complement strand
GTTCTTTTTCTTTTCTTTTTTTTCTCCCTATTTTTGTTCATATCTGTAGTCATTATTGCTTGACGCTGCATGATTACAAACCGGAGGTCGTAGGTAGATTACCAACCACTCTGTTTACCGCTACATTACCTGCCTCTCTTTGTGCATGCGTTAGCTGTGTGTATGAATCAGATGCACACAGATGGATGTGTGTGTGTGTGTGTGTGTGTCGGTCGGTCGAGTAAGAAGTAAAAACATGACGGTACTGTGGAAGCAGGACCGGTGCTATTCCCAGCAAGCCTGCTACAGTGGTCTTGCCGCAGGCTTTTCCCCAGGCTCAATATTGAGTCAAAACAGTCAAACATCTCCTGTGGTAAAAAAAAAAAAAAAAGAAGAGAAAAAACCAGCAGCGGAGTGTACTTTTCTGTCAACAGCAAAACACAGCAACGTGTTGGATGACAATGACATTGACACTGCACTCCCAACCTTTAGGGAATTCACTGGAGTGAAGAGCCAGTGTACACTTACAGCAGCGTCACAGATCCAATGATGTACAGTATGTGTCATTCTGCAGGCTCTTCTAAAGCAACATATGCTTTGCTACACATGAACCAGAGCTCTCTCTCTCTCTCACACACACACACACACACACACACACACACACACACACACACACACACACACACACACATAAAGACAATGGCTGTACATTTGCCCCTCTACCTGGAATAGCCTGATCCCTGAGGGGAGTGGTGTTTTAAGACATTCAAACACTCACTCACACACACACACACACACACACACACACACAGACGCAAGGTAAGTGGACCCACAGCCTAATGTAGTTTAATCACTCCCAGCACATCAATCAGGGGCTCCAGTAGAAGAGTGGAGTATTTTATCACCACTTTTAAGGGTTATTAGTACAAATACACTGTCACCCTGCATTACCACTGCAGCGCTTTAGGGTGCCGTGCCCTCACCACATTCATTACAATCTCTATCAATATCTATCAGAACTAAACGCTCCCTCTTTTCTTCCCCCACCTTCCTCCTTCCACGTCCTCTCCTCACACACTCGCTGCCATTAAAAAGATGAAGACCGACTCCCCCTTACCCTCTCCTCCTCTTCCTCCTCCTCCTCCTCCTCCTCTCCGTGCCTCTGTCTCCCTTCACCTCCTTTGACACACACCTCTAAAAGTTTCTCTCCATTTATCGTCCGGTGCTCTTCCGGCCTGATGCTGTCGGACTGACTTGATGGAGTTTGGCGGGCTTGCAAGGACACAGCCAGACGGTGACTTTAAGAGCCCAGTGGTCACTCCGTAAAAAAAAAAAAGAAGAAAAAAAAGAAATAAATAAAGAAAGGAAAATTCCTGGAATCGGATGACTTCTTTTTTCAGGCAGGCTGAGCACATTATTCACTTCGCTCCATTACCGGGCGTGCAAAGGTGAGAGGATTAAGAGAGATTTGCTTTTTTTTTTTTTTAGATGTGTAAAGTTACTTGAGGAAAAGGACAGTTTGCAGTTTCTGGCACCAGGGAGGTGAAGTGGGGGATATCAATCAAGCAGTATCGGACACCTATGGAGTCCATTACTGACTGGCAAGACTGACATTTGGACAAATTTGAAGGGATGTTCTTGTTCCGGTCTTTCAGGCAATGATAATGTGTGGGGCGTACCGTATCTGTGTGGGTCGGTTCCTATGTGTCTATTCCAAGTATAGGGCCTATATCATTATTAGTGTAATTAGCTGTGTATGACAGAGATTAGCACTAGAGTTATAGTTATATATAATCTAGAGATCAGTGAACAGTCACTATGTTTTCATACTGCATGAAACACACTGAGCTTGTAGTCTATCTCAGTTAAGTCATGAGACCTATTTAATAGCCTTCAAATAAGCAATTTGTTGTATTTTAGCAGAATACTCAAAGCAGCAGAAATGAAGAACTGAGCACACTTTAATATCAGTCTATTTATCACGAACATCAACGTCATCGTATATTTTCCTCATATCGTGCAGCCCTAATCCTAGGTTAGCCAAACTTATTTTAAGGCAAACAGTAAAATGATTACCCAAACTTTTTTGCAGCTCTCTATTCCGTCTGCACTATCTGCATCTTCTCCTGTAATATTCCTGATCCCACGTACATTACACACACAACAGCAGGTGCTTTCAGGCAAACTGTGTGTAAAACTAACAATTTCACTTGAAACAAAATAGAAATACAGTTCCTGCTCCCTTGTCGTTCCTTGTGATATTTTATCTAGGCTAATGTGGTATGGATATTCAGCGCAGACTTCTGCTGAAGACGTCATTTCGCTTCCAACATACACTCTGTGTGTGTGTGTGTGTGTGTGTGTGTGTGTGTGTGTGTGTGTGTGTGTACCTTTATCTGCATCTTCTACTGTAATATTCCTAATCCCATACACACGCAGGCTAATTTGCAATGGTTTTCCATTTCTATGAGGAGTTATTACCGCATTATGTGAACTAACTTGCATTTTTAACTTCAAATAAATTTGATTAATCTGGCAAAACTGTTAGCTTGTTTACAACATGTCTGACGGTCTGAATTCTCATGTTTCTCACCCCGTCGTGCTTCCTCCCTGCCAGTGTCACCGTGTTCCCAGAACAGTTTGTTGCTAAGCACAATGTTGTCATAGTCGATATAAATCATAGAGAAAACAACAGAAATAAGTCCAAAGTTGTAATAAACTGTAATTATGCTAAGAACAGTAACTGTAGTCATACCCTTACTTTGGTTGGATACGTATAACGTTAGCTTACTTAGCCATGGCTGACTTTCCAAGTTCAAACTAGCAGCAGGAAATGTCAAAGACAAAAAGTTGGTTAACCTGCTGACCAATACAAAAAAAGTAAAATAAGTTATTTTACTAATAATAGTAATAATAGTTCTTTCCTGCCATTTACTGTTATCCATTAGCTAGCTGTCTAGCTTAAGCTCCACAGTCCCACCACTAGTAATTTAGAAAAAACCTGCCGTGACAAGATAGCTAGTAAGCTAATCCTGGGTTTGAAACTAGTAGGTAGCAAACCTAGCATGTATATCAAAGAAAAATAGGTTGTTGCCATTATAGTTACACATCTTTTAGTCAAGTATATACTTTAGCTAACTTTTTAGCTCTCGCTCTGTTCTGGTTGAGGCTAAAAATGATACAGCTACGGCGACAGCAGTTAAGTTTAGGCACCAAAACGACTAGTTAAAGCTTTAGTGCGTAACTTTTTGATATTAATGAGCGTCCGTTACATTCAAGCCATTGCCAAATGAGTTGCTACAAAGATAATCAAGACTATAAGCTTCACGCAACTCTCTCTGTATTTCTCAGTATGGCTATGAGAAGATTGTGCCGTCCGGTGACTTTTGAGCGCCGTGTCCTCCTAGGCTACTAGCAACTGCGCAGGGGAGGAGTGGGGCGCGTGCATGATCACGTAAGGCTTGCATTACGTGGACGCGCCGACAGTGCTGGTGTCATTACTTAGAATTCCTCATGGAGGAGACAGAAACTACGCACTATAGCTTTAAGTTTAAAAAAAAGATTGTGGTTTGAATTAAAACATTCCCGAGGAACGAACACGCGTTTCCTGGGTGAAAGTATTAAAATGAAATTATTATATTAAATTAGATTTTGCGAGATTTTGCAAAGTTTTGCGTTACTTCTGGATGTAGCTGTATCCCTTCTAGCCACAACCCTCAGTTCAACCACTAAGGTTTAGCAATTACATTATTCTGCCCTATAGAAACATATTTACAGGGTTATCCAAAGATCCAATCGGCCTTCCTTTATCTGTAGGTCTAAACATTGCAAGATTTGCCACCCCCCCACCCCCTGCCTATAGCATATTAAAAACAGAGCTCTGAGGCCTGACACTGCTACATGGCAGCTGTTGGCCACAGGTTCCCTGGCTGGTAGAAGGTTATTTGGAGGTAAACCCACACAGCTTGGGCTTGCTAAGTGGCACAATTATCATGCTTACACAGTATTTACGTCCATGGCACACACCTGGCACAATTGCCTTGGTGTGCATTACTGTATAAACCAACCTCGAGAAAATGCATACAGGGCCCCAACCCCCTTCTCTGAAAAAATAAGAGGACCAATTTAGGTTTGAGGTTGATATATAGCAGCTAGCTCCAAATTAAAAAGAGATTACAGAGAGAAACATTAAAATCCCGCTGCTGAAAAGCATGCAGGTAATGGGATTTTCAAAAAAAATCTCGAGTGTATGTAAACTGTCTGCATATTGGCATTTACATTCAAGCGTGCACAAAAAGACAGATTGTTTAATGACAACGTCTACCATCACATGGACTCCATATGTTGCATCTCTCATCTCCCCACACACACTCATTAGCAAAACACAACCACTTCAGACATTTTTTAAAGTGCCCCCCCACCATCTGATAAGGTGGCTGTTTATTCCCCTTTAATTATTTTTTTCTGCCTTTTTTTCCGCAGGATCATCATGAAATAAAAATGTATACTTGGATTCCCGAAGTTCTCGTTATCCAGTTGCACATATTTTTATAGTGAAATAAAACAGCTTCATAATGGATGTTGGATTTTTTTGACCCCATGGTTTTTGGGCCATGCAAAGGTCAGGGCAATTAATTTTGCCCACTGTTGCAAGGGAAAGATGGAGAAAAAGGTACAGGAAACACAGTGGAGCCGAAAGGTTATGAATACAGTAAGACCTGTGTAACTTAAACCTTTTATTAGTCAGTTTCATAATTCAAACGTTCACGTGTTCCTCAGTTTGTGCCTTGCATACATTGTGAAACTTGAACTCGTAGCCTTTTTTGCGGCGTTTTCTCAAAAATTGAATTTACCTCTAAAAGCGCCGTTAAGGATGTGTTTGTGCGTGTGCGTGCATGTGCGTGTGTGAAGCACCTCGAGCGCCACTGTCATCCTTTTGAGAACAAAAGCGCCCGGCATTACAAGCCGGTCCAAGCCGAGTTCTGCCCTGTTATTTATGGAAAACGAGGAGCGTATGGATTAAACAGATGATGCCAAGACGTACAACAACAACAAAACAAGAAAAGAAAAAAACGAAGCCATGATTCATTTCCCAAACCGTGGAAAAGGGCCAAAGGACAAACAAATCAATGGCAGTTTGGATGATATCTGGCCCCAAGCATTGACAGGCCCTGGAGTTTTTGGCATGAATGTACATATATGTGAAAAGTGCAGTTTTCTTTAGATGAAGCAAGGCAGGCCAAAGCTACGATACATGCTATTCCGTCCTGATTAACGTTGCTCAATACGTACATTTGAAGCAGTTGTAGTCGTAGTAAAAGCTTCCATCAGCTGTGGCTTTGCCCCTCTTTTATTTTCAGCTCAACGGATTAAGCAGAAAAAAAGTGAGGCCGATGATTTTAAGAGACACCGGCGAGATCCATCAAATTAGAAACCAGCCGAAACAATCAAATAATGCACTGGATAAATGATGTCATACTGTAAAATCGATGGCTTATTGTCTGGGCAGAGGGCCAATTCACATGGCTACACTGGTTATGCAAAATGGAAGGAATGCGTTTCGAACGTGAGCTAGTCATCAATACACAACGGCAGCAGCCCCGCTACCGTTGTTCAATGTAAATTTGATATGCGTTTGTGTGCTGACGGCGGCCCTGTTAAAAAAGCCACATGTGAGGGAGGATGAGGAAGAGGAGGGAAGCGAGGAGAGGGAGGGAGGGAGGGAGAGCGGAGAAGAGAAGAGACGAGGCCCTGGCTGGCTGCCACTCATCTGGGCACCTTCTCTAAGCAGGGCAGAAAATCAAATACGCCAGGAAAGAATTAAAAGGCGAAAGAGAGAGGGAGAGAGAGAGAGAGAGAAAGAAAAATGATTTTTCTTATAAATAGCAGGGCTTGCCAGAAGGCAGAGGAAATGAGAGCAAGTGAGCGCTGGAAAAGAAGGGCTTGAGCTTGACACGGGGCTTAAAATTGAGAGATGGGGTGGTGGTGGGGGGGGGGGGGGTTGGTGGGGGGGGGGGGCGAAAAAAGAAGGGACCTACTGCGCGAAAATGTCTCCAACCAAAGCAAGGATTAGTGTTCCAACCTCCTCCACCGCCAAGATCCGCCAGTACAACTAATCACCTTCACAGCTTCTCTCGCTCCCGCTCCCTCTCTTCTTCTTCTTCTTCTTCTTCTTCTTCTTCTCTCTGTCCTACTCTTTTCATTCCCCTCTTCTTCTTCTTTTTTTGTGCCTCCACTCTCCTCTGCTCTTTAAAGTATCATTTCGCCCCTCTCGTTGTCGTTATGGCTAAAATTAAAGCGAGAGTGTGTTCTGCCAAGAGCGATTAGCCGTCGCAGCCTAACGGGTTGCAGTGAAGGTGCTCGGGGTTTTTTTTAGTCAATGTAGAGCGCGGGTGTGCGGTACATTACCGGGCGCGTGGGACACACACACACTGCAAACTTCAAAAAGGCATCTACATATATGATGACAAGGGGATGTTGCAGATAAGACCCACACTCCCTCTCCTTCCTTCCTTGCTCTCTCTTTTAGCTTTTCTGTCTGTCAAATCCCCTCTGTCACTCCATCTCTCAGTCTCTGATCCCCCCCCCTCCCCCCCACCCCATCCCGCCTTCTCCACCTGCCGGTCCATCCTTCCCTCCTTCTCCTCTTTTCTTCTTTCCCCCCCTGTCGCTGCCATCCATTTCCTCTCCCCTGACGAGGCTCCTCACAAAGATGGCGACGGCGACAAGTACGACGGCGCATAAACATAAACAAGTCAAATTGATCACACAGGAGATGAGCCAGGCGCTGCATTTCTTTGGGGGGGGGGGGGGGGCATGAAACAGACAGTAGCGATTAAGCTCCTTTCTCCCTCTTCTTTCTCTCTTTTACTCCCAAGCTCAGTCTCTCTTTTCCTCTTGTAGAAGGTTGTGGTGGGGGGGGAAGAAAGAGCCACTTCATAAGCAGATGCCTGGCATGCGATTGCAGCCGGGGGAGTGTGTGAATTCATTCTCCTCCGCTATAAATACGCGTCGTGTCTCTGTATAGGTGCGAGCGCAAAATGTAATTAGGCAGCGAGGCAGAAAAAGCAGAGCTGCCTTTCTCCGTGTTTGCATATTTTGTCCACAAATAATGTACTACAAAGGCAAAGAGGGGAGAAATCTCTCCTGAATATTCATTTTACAAAATAACAGTTTGCTGATAAGGCCGAGGCATGTGATAATCAATTAGCTAAATGTTCTACAAAAACCTGGCAAGAAGTGGGGGAGAAAAAAAAAAAAAGGCAATAGTAATAAATGTGTGTGTTGGTGAAATGAAATGACGAGTTCAGCAGAAGTCTGCGCTGAATATCCATTTCACATTAGCCTAGATAAAATATCACAAAGAACAAAAAAGGGAGCAGGATATGTATTTCTAATGAGTTTGTTTGTTTCTAGTGTTCGTACGATAAGAAATAGTTTGTTTTACACACAGTGTGCCTAAACGCACCTGCTGTTGCCTGTGTAGTGTGCATGCGTGGGATTAGGAATATTACAGGAGAA
>NC_135871.1:2858602-2898602 GCF_031162955.1 Sander vitreus | reverse complement strand
TTTATTTTTTTTCTCAATAAGCATCGGTCCTCATTAAGGGCGCAAGGAAAAAGGGATGGGAAAACGGTTACCGAGTGAGAGAGCAAAATGCACCGTCTGTCAAATCACAACTCAAAATTCATAATCGACTCAGCGTCATGGAAGCTGTTCTGTATCTGAGCCGTCTTTGGCCCGAGGCCCAAAAGCCACGTTTTAGGAGGCTCGGGAAGACCCGCTTTCCGAGGACGACGGGTGAAAGAAAGCAGAATGGAGAGTGGCATATTTCATTTCACCCACCTCCTCTACCTCTACCCCAGTGGTGTAGTCTAAGTGATACGCAGGTATACGCAGTATACCCACTAAGAAAGCTCCAGGATTTCCATATACCCACTTAAAAATGCCCAATAACAACAATGGCAACAACATACTTTCCATTATATTTTTGAGATATTTTGAATTGTCATCTATGGGTTTTTTTTCCATCTCGTAGGCTAAATAAAGGCATTACCGCCGTAAATTGGTGCATAAAAGTGTGTCAGAATGCAAGAAATGAAGTCTTTGACACTGAAAATTTTCCTGGGGGAGGACACCCAGTTCCCCCCCCCACCCCCATATATATATATATATATATATAGGGCTATACATATACAGTACATTATACCCACTACAATACATTAGACTACACCACTGCTCTACCCCATTGCAACACCGTCCCTTTTTTGTCTTTTTTAGGTTTTTTAAGTGGGCCGCCGCGCCCAGGCAAGGTCTCCCATAATGACACCTTGACTGTGAAGAAGTTCATCCACTCCGCCCGCGCTATCCGCCGCCTGCGTGACAAGACGGCTGGCTTTGTTGCCTATGAGAGTGGAGGAGAGCTTTGAACTGCAGACTGACAGCGCGTTGGGGAACCCGTTCCAGGCGTAAATGTAAATTATTATTACTTACACGTTGAACCCGGCACCTAAAATCCCCACACACACACACACACACACACACACACACACACACACACACACACACACACACACACACACACCCTCTGCCCTGTTCACTGGCTGGCACTCAGCTACAGAAGGAGGTAGTGGTGGTGGTGGTGGTGGTGCAGGTGGAGGTGGGGTGGACAATTCTGACAACATGTTGCCCTCTTTTGGTGCTTGTTTGCAACTGCACCTTTACCGTCCTCTCACCTTTAGAGGCACCAAACTCAGCTCAGTCTTCCCTTTTTATTGGGGAACAAAGCCAATATGTTCACAAATCATTTGAATGAGTCTGTCTGTACAGGTGTGTGTGTGTGTGTGTGTATGTGTGTGTACGCGTGTGTGAATTTCTGTGGTCGCACTTGTTGTTTTTTTTGTCGGTTGTCTTGTTGTGTTCATTGTATTCTTTTCTACGCCTGCTTTGTTTCGATGTGTATGCTGCTTTTAATGTAAAGCACTTTGGGTTTGCTTGTAATGAAAGGCGCTACAGTGGCCCACACCAACAACACTGACGTTGACGTCGGCGTATATCAAATGCATGGCTGCATAATGAATATGTGCGTGAAGACTCATTAGGTCAAGGTGGATCCAATCGGGACAAAATGAGTTGAAATAAAGATTCTCGAGGTGCAAGAGGAATTTAAATGCCACAGGTAAGTAATGTTACATCTATCTTCCATTGCTTGACTCTGAATCAGCCATACGTACTGTACACACATCTACATGCTCGTAAAATCTATTTTTTACGTGTGGATTGTCTTCTACCTGGTTTTCCCTTCACCTACTCAGTAGTTTCTCCTCACACGTCTCCGTTCTTTTTTCTTTTTCCCACCATCTTTACTTTCCTTTACTTTTCTTACTTGTATCTAAGCATTTCATTTCACTAATTGTTTTTTTTTAAACATGCCCTGTCTGCTCACTTTAAGATGAACTGCCGTTATTAACGACGCAGTCAATCCTTATGCCTGCTGATTATTCCTAATGTTAATATTTGACTGTAGTTAGTAATCCACTCACACTCTGCTGTTTACTTATTTACTTATTATTGGCCATCTTGGCCATTTATTTAGTGGTTGTAATGTAAAGATAAACGTATGCATGTGTTGTATTATTATTTTTCATATAGCAATGTTTATTTAAATAGCACTTTGACAGATAAAAATCACAATGTGCTTTACAATAAATTGGAATACGATGAATAGAAGACATAGGTACAGGAAATCAGCCCTTGTCGAACTAAAAGCCTGTATGAACAGTCGTCTTCAACTGCTTTTTAAAAGACTCAACAGCATTTTGAACAGCGTAAAGAGAGCCGCAGTGCATTCCACAGCCCTCGGTGACACTGCCTGAAAAGATCGATCCCCTCTGGTTTTAAAATGAGTGCGGGGAGGGGGGGGCGCTAACAACATCTGACCTGATGACCTCAGACACCGGGTAGAAGTGTGACGCTGTATCATGGTCAGACATGGAGCTTGTGCCGTGCAAGGATCTAAAAGTAAGGACCCCTTGTGTTGTCCTTGGGTCAAATATTTGAGAAATATGGGTTTTCTTTCAACCAAATTTGCCCAGAAATAACATGGATGTACGTTGTATGGAACCCATACAACATTTAAAAAACTAATACTGGTTATATACATTCAATTTTGGGTGTTTTATTTAATTTTGTAGCATTTACAAAAATGTTTAAATGGTTTCAAAACCATGTCCTGACTAAACTTTGACAGTCTGTGATCCACTCAACATCTTCTGGTCTTAACTAATAGTCAATATAATTCAGAATTTCTGCTTTTTCTAAACTTAAATTGGTATAATGTCATGTGAATTAGGTTTGTTGACCATGAATTGGAAAAAAAAAAAGTGACAAAAACGTTGGGAAAAGCGCCAAAAAAAAGTATGTCAATATTTCAATTATGACCCCGAAGGACAACAAGTTTACGGTCAACGGGAAGACACCAGAAGGGATCAAATGAATTCTGAAATGAACTGGTAACCAGTGAAGTGATGCCAAAGCAGGCGTGATGTGCACTCTTTTGCTCGTGTGAGTTAAAAAACCTTGTTTAGTTAAAAAAAAGTTTAAAAAAAAAGTGTATCTTTATTTTCATTTTTTCATTTTCTTTCACTCCTGTTGTTATGTAATGATTGTGTTATATGTTGGGGACCCCCCCAACCCCCTCAAAAAACGAGATCATACATGTCAAGGGGTTTATCCTAATAAACACATTTGGATAGACATAAGCAGGTAAAAGACTCATTTCGTTGTACTTTCAAGAGAGACGTGGCCAAGAAGACTCCCTTAAGAATAGTATAAACTCAGACGACCTACACCGATGACTGCAACATGCTACAAAAGAGTAGAGGCCTGCATGATATCTAACGCAGACACAGGTATACGCGTTTATATCACGAATATCATCAGTAAAGTAAAGTAAATGGACTGTATTTATATAACGCTTTTCTAGTCTTAACGACTACTCAAAGCCCTTTTACATAGTACAGGAACCATTCACCATTCACACTCATTCATACACTGTGGCCAAGGCTGCCATACAAGGTGCCACCTGCTCATCAGACAAACATTCACACACATTTACGCTCCGATGTCCAGCATCGGGGGCAACTCGGGGTTCAGTGTCTTGCCCAAGGACGCGTCGACATGGGACTGCAGGGCCAGGGATCGAACCACCAACCTTCCGATTGGCAGGCAACCTCTCTACCACTGAGCCACAAAAATTACTGTAAAAACAGTAAATTAGAAGGACATGGAAAATGCAAAGACGTTGCATGAAGGCACCCAAAGTGATCACCTCTGTCAATTCCAAGTCCTTCTGTACTTAGTTCCAGGTAACAGGGGCAACATTTAACCCTCGTTATGTCTTCCTGTCGACCATGAACGTGTCCTTCCTTTGCTTTTTTTTCCCGGTGCTTTTGACACGTTTTTGTCATTTATTTCAATGCTTTTTTTTTATGTTAAGTTTAGTCAGGATGCTGTTTTGATGCCATTTAAACATTTTTTTGTTTCAAATGCTATAAAATGTAATGAAAGTAATCATTAACTTTGAAAAAAGAACGTTGTATGGCTTCCATACAACATTCACCAATGCATCCATGTTATTTTTCAATGTTATAAAAAACATTGAAAACGGATCAAATTTGACCCGGGGACAACACAAGGGTTAAATATAAAAATGTTTTGCCTAACTCTGTCCTAAATCAGGGAACCGACATCTGTAGAACGCATAGAGAATGTGTGTCATGTTGGATTTAAAATGTCTATAGATACATGTACACTGCTAAGAAGAAACCTGCCAGAGGACAGATTCATATAGGCTATAAAAGTCCACCACTGTACATGTACAGAGATGGCCACTCAGCAATAGCAATAGTACAGATGATAAATGTGTTAGACACTGGGCAGGTTGTATTACATGAAGAGCACATGACGGTAATCTAATAAAAGTGACCAAAAAAAAGGATGGTTTAGAATGTATTGATTCTCGTTTTTTGTGTATTTTCTGTCACGCTGTAATTTTGCACAAGAGCGTAACTTTGGTTTCAACATGGGGCTGGGGGGGGGGGTGTGAGAGCTCCACTTTTGAGCAAAATTGCAATTTTGTGCGTCACTGACTTCGTTTTCTGCATTCTGGTGATTTTTTTCTGCAACAGTGTATGGTGCAAATGTCTTGATTTATGTAAAGGCGGTTAGAATAGTGCACTGGCCATTTTTGATTATTGGGGGGGTTTGGGGGATTGTAACGCCCCGATCATCTCTGTAAATTACGCCTTATAATTTTGCAAAAAAACTAAATAAAAAAAATCCATGGCTGTCCTGTCATGTTCATCTTCATGTGGATTCCAAAAGAAGAAATAATAAACAAAGCAGCACAACGCAGAGGGACATACACTGTTGAATGAATCTAAACTTCAGGCACAGGTCGGTGCCTGTGCTAACTACCGTAGCGTCACGGGGTTACATTCGAGGCACATTGTGCGAGGAAAACAGGTGAAAGCAGATACGATAACAAAGCCCAATCATTGGCCACAGATTGGATTTTTTTAAAATATGAAATGACACTGAACGTGGATCGCGGATTCCGGCTTGTGTTCTGCTGTTGCTGATCTTATTTTTGCCACTCCACACTCTGAGCTGAGCATGCTGGCACTGCCTGTTGCCAGGCAAAGCTCCAAGCCGCTTCCCCTATAGATGCATCTCGGCTGAATCAATAGGGCCCTCGTAGCATATCATTAGACATAAGTATTATAATGACTTGTGTTATTAATTTTGCCTTAATACCTGGGATAATACGAGATGTAATTCAACCCTATTGAGGGAAGAGAAAATAAGATGATCACAAATGCATCTCTTATGAAAATCAATGTTGAAATGGATATTCCAATAATGCCAAACCACTGGCCCCTCTGTTTTTTTCCCCTCATGCATATCAACCAATCATTTTCCGCATTCATCTGGAAAGAAATATATAAATATGTCCGACATATTTCACACTGGCGCCCCTGTCCGAGGCAAAACAATATAGATTTGTGTTGCCTCGCAAACAATTTTAATAAAAAGCTATTGATTGGGGATCGAGCGGTTAGCCTGCGGGCGCCGAGCGCCAGACCCCGCTGGGTCCAGATCATTAATGTCCTCGACTGCTGGCTTCACTGGCGCAAATTTGTTCAATAAGGGTCTGGCACGCATGCCTCGGGGTTTTGATTTGGATACAGCCACGTCAAAGGGTTTTGCGGCCGCTCCGCAGGGCCACAAACCTACAGACACGTTGGGTTCAAACACGACGGTAGCATGTGTTCTTTGTTCTTGGGTTTCTTTGTGAGTCTTACAATACATTCCAATGAACCCTCTGAGGTCTTTTTCAATTCACCTTTTTGAGGGTATTTGCATATAACTGATCCCCGTGTGTTGTCATATGTCATAATGTTGAGAACAAACTCATGCTTTCTTTTAAAGTGTGGCCCAAATTTGTTCCAGAGCAATGTGTTGAAGAGATAAGTTGGCCCTTAAAGCTGAAAAGTTGATGTTTATGCTTTTTGAAATTTCTCAAATCTCTCCAGAAAACATACCTACACTCAATTGTTTTTGGCACTTGAAATGAGTTCACACAAGTCTTGGGTTCACAACAGTCTTTTGTCCTCAGAGGTTGTTGTTGGTGTTGATTGGGAGAAGATATTAGTGGAGGGCTGCACTTAAAATGTAACTCAGAGGGGAGCGTGCCTAAGTTCCCACAGCTCTATGTTCCCACAGTTCCCACATTTCTAAGATTTCTTTCCAAAATTAGGCCATCTGTTCCCACATTTCCTTTTTCATAAATTTGTATCAGATTTTATCCCCCTAACCCCTAACCCTAAAACATGTTGTGGGAGGATAGGGCTTAAACTGAAGGGAAATGTAAGAACACAAGACCTAATTTTGAAAATGTCCTAGAAATGTGGGAACATTGGGCTGTGGGACCACTGGGCTGTGGGACCACTGGGCTGTGGGACCATTGGGCTGTGGGAACATTGGGCTGTGGGACCATTGGGCTGTGGGACCATTGGGCTGTGGGAACATAGGGCTGTGGGACCATTGGGCTGTGGGAACATTGGGTTGTGGGAACATAGGGCTGTGGGACCATTGGGCTGTGGGAACATAGGGCTGTGGGAACATAGGGCTGTGGGAACATTGGGTTGTGGGAACATAGGGCTGTGGGAACACAGGGCTGACCCCACTCAGAGAGTTAATAAACAGTGCTATTGCGTATGATTGGGCCTGCAACTAACACTTATTTTTCATTGTCGATTTATTCTGTCGCTTATTTTCTCGGTTAAATGGATTAGTTGTTTGGTCCATAAAACGTCAGAAAATGGTGAAAAATGTGGATCAGTGTTTCCCAAAAAGCCCAAGACGACGTCCTCAAATGTCTTGTTTTGTCCACAACTCAAAGATATTCAGTTTACTGTCACAGAGGAGAGAAGAAACTAGACAAATGACTGAGGCATGTCTCGGAGGGTGATAGCAAAGGTGCAATTCTTATGACTATTTGTGTTTTCATGCATATCATAACTGTTGCCAGAGTTAGCATTGATCTGTACATACCATACTGTCATATCATTTCCTTTTTGTTTTCAGCTCTTATACTGTAGTACAACAAATGTTAACCCTTGTGTTATCTTTCCGTCCACCATGAAAAGAAACCTTTTGTTGTTTAAGTTGCTTTTTTAAAATATTTAAAAAAAAATTTAATGTTTTTTTGGGGGGGGTTTCAACGCTTTGGTCACTTTTTTCAACATTTTTATGGCTTTTTCCCGACGTTATTTTGTGACTTTTTCAATGTGTTAGGCCCTTTTTTTTTGTAGGTCTTCATTCAGTGTTTTTGACAGTTTTTTTCATTGTTTTTGTTGCTTTTCCTAACGTTTGTCGTTTGTTTTGGGGGTTTTTTACGTTTTCAGCGTTTATTTCGACGTCCCATATTATATATTATGTTATAAATATAATAATAATATAAAAAACTTTGAAAATGGGTCAAATTTGACCCAAGGACAACATGAGGTTATGAGAGTAGTTAGACTGGTTAAACAGAAGTAGTTATGTATTGTACTACACCATATATTACCATGTAACATTATGTTGTGAGTGTAGTGGAAAACACAATGAAGACATTGTTAAAAAAAACAAAAAAAAACAGGATTTGGAATCTTAAAAATAAAACTTTAATACTATACTTTAAAACTTTAAAAAAAATAAAACTTTGTTTTATAGAAAAAGAAATGACTCAAACCGATTAATCGGTTATCAAAATAGTTGGCGATTAATGTAATAGTTGCAAACTAATCAATTCATCTTTGCAGCTCTATTTATGGTTACAGGAAGTGGCAAAGGATGAATGAATTTGAACAATTATTCCGAGAGTCAAAGCGTAACTGTGGGTTCAACAGATCTCCACTTTTGGGCAAAAATGAAATTTGGAACGTCAAACACATCAGATTCTGGTGAACTTTTCTGCAACAGTTTGTGTCTTCTCTGCATCAAGATATGGTGTTTTTTTTTTGGGGGGGGGTTTTGGGGGGGGGTGCACTGGCCAGCCCATTCCCCCTGTAAATTACGCCTACGCCTACAGTACCAGCTGCCTATAAGCTCTCATGGCAAACATCACCTGGAGACTAACCAGGTCTAGTCAGAGGAATGTGCATAGTAATAAGAGATAGAGCAATCCGTGGCTGCTTTCACACACACACACACACACACGCACACACGCACGCACGCACGCACACACGCACGCACGCACGTGCGCACAGACACACGTGCACATATACACACACACACACGCTGTTTTAGAAGCTGCGAGAAAAATAAAAACGTACTTGTGTTATTTTTCATTCCTTTTGGCTCGAGTTGTAAATGCTATCAAATGCACTAAATTGTGCACGTGAAGTTGCATAAAATATCAGTTATTTGCAGCCTAAATCCAAAAATATAAGTATCAGAATCAGCCTGTATTGGTCTAATGCTAATAAACACACACACACACACACACGGCGTACAGCTTGTCATCAACAGACATCCTCCAGACAGAGGAGAAAAAAAGGGAGCAAAACACACTCTCACGTCTTCTGTTTTATGTCAAACCTCGCCGAAACGTGTGCAGCCAAAGAACAGTAACACACACTGCGTATACTTTTTTTCCCGAGCAGGTATCAAAGCCTTGGCGCAGCGAGACACTTTTAATTACCAGGTACTTTCCTTATGCTCATGATTTCAATTTCTCCCCGCAAAGCTGGTAATGATATTCCAAATGCCTGCTGGCAATTCCGGCTCCTTGTTCTGCCCTCTGTCTTTCCTTTCCCCACTAAGATGTGAATACCCCAGTTTATAGGCTTACTTGTCCTCCGGTCACTTTGTAAAATCTTTATTCTGCCGAAGATATCTTCTTTTTTTTTTTTTAATGCGAGCCTCGCTGGAAGGAATGGCAATAAAGGTTTTGAGGGTGCAAGGGGGAGATCAATGCAGAATGTATTAGCCGGCACTACCGAGACCTACTTCAATAATAAAAGAATTGATCCTTTAAAGTGAAGCTTACTCTGGGCCCCGGCATTGGTCCATTCCAATACTGCACGGGGCCAGATGGAGAATCACAGCAGGCTATTTCACCCTGCCCCCCCCAAAAAAAAATTACATTCAGTCCAACAATTACTGAGGGGATTCCTGTTACAATGCATGCATTATGGAGGAGCGTGTCCAATAATACAGCACATGGAATGATATATTAAATTGGCAAGTACAAACGAGGGTGAGGAAAAGAAGACAAAAGAAGGACATGTAAGGAACAGAATAAAGTTAGATGAGGTGGTAGATATTTTGAGAATAGATGGGACTACTGGCTACTTTGTGGAAGACTAAGGTGCATGTATTTGCAGAGGTTTTTAAGGATCCTCCTGTAAGAAAATGTCATGTTTTTCAGTTAACCCTCTGAGGACGAAAGACGCACCGGCACGTGCCTACTCATATTAAAAAATGTGTAGGAGCCACATACTGTACGTTGTTTATGGTCTCTTTTTATTATTTATTGAATATGATATTGTGCACTTACATTGTAGGTGGTGGGCGTTTTCATCGTGGTTTGAGCGGAAGTGATAACATTATATTTGTTTGCTTCACCTGTTCACCTGGGGTTTTTTTGGACTTTTGGAGAGGGGGTGAGCCTGGGAGCAAACACTTTCCGTTGGCCGTCGCACTAACGTATATAAACTGGGAACTATATTCTCAGAAAGGCGAAGCATTGCTGATCTGCTCGGGGCTTCTCAGGTGCTGCAAAGCATATCACTCCGCACAAGTAGCAGAAGTAGCAGTGCTTCGCCTTTCTGAGAATATAGTTCCCAGTTTGTATACGGTTAGAAGATGGCTTTGTCTCATGTGACCTTGTTATTTGTACACGCTGTGACTATACAAATCACAACATGTAAATAGGAACATGTTGGCGTTAATTCGTCACTTATTGGGAGCAGTAGGCTAGTTGGAACTGATTACCTTCAGGTTCCGTGCTAGGCTAAGCTACCGGAGGTGAGAAGGGTATGTATGGACTTATCTAACTCTGGGGGTTACGGTGAATAAGCTAAAGTCCCAATAAGTCAGCGTGTTCCTTTAAAGTGCTCATATTATGCTCATTTTCAGGTTCATAATTGTATTTTGAGGTTGTACCAGAATAGGTTTACATGGTTTAATTTTCAAAAAACACCATATTTTTTGTTGTACTGCTCATTGCTGCAGCTTCTGTTTTCACCCTGTGTTCAGGTCTCTGTTTTAGCTACAGAGTGAGACCTCTCACTGCTGTAACATCTTTGTTGTCAGTCGACGTAAAAAAAGCCCTGCCGATTTTAAACAGCTCACCCGGAGACTGAAGGCAGGACACATTCAGAAACTGTATCTCACTCAAAACAGCATGGATGTTTGGAAGCACCACAGACACAAAATAATAAATAAAATGGTAAATAAAATAATAAAATGGGCACTTTAAAAAGGTAAGTTTAAGAAGATGTGTGAAAATGCCCTTAGACATACAGTAAGAGGGTTTAAAGAATATGGAATTTCCCATCATTTTGGAACATTAGTAGTACCATATATGTGTCTAAAAATGTTGGAAAAGCTAGAGCAGATGTAAATAGTAAAATAAATAACACTCATGTTGTCTTCGGGTCAAATTTGTTTCTGTAGCAGAAATTTGGATTTCTTTCAACCAAACAACTAAGTCAAATTAAGGATCAGTTCACTACTATCATTGACTTTTGGGTGTTTAATTCAGTTTCATAGCATTATTCTGACTAAACTTTGACAGCAACATCCTCTGATCTTAAATATTAGTCAAAATAAGTCATACTTTCTGCTTTTTTAACTCAAAAGTTAGATATAATTTCATAGACTATATAAGGTTTAGTGACCAGAAATTCCAAAAAATAGTGGTAATAAGTTTTTGTTAGCGTACACTGGTGGTAGTGGGGGAAACGAGCGCCGAATATGTCGAACAATGCTACAAAAACATTGGAAAATACGTTGAAAAGAGACAAAAACGTTTAAAACAAAAACAGCAAAATACGTGGCAAAAACGTAAAAGATTTTTTTTTAAAGTTAAGGTCTCCACTTTTTAGCAAAATTGATATTTACTTAATATATACTTGATTTGAGCATATCAAACAATTCCTTTCCTGCATTCTGTTGAATTGTTCTGCAACAATATGTGCCTTCTCTGCATCTAGTTATGGTGCAAATGTCTTTATTTTAATGACATTTTGGGGGGGGGGTTGCACTGGTCAGTTTCACCCCACCCCCCTCCCCCCCTTTAAATTACACCTATGGATTTGGGAAATCATTGGCGATACCCAGCCCTAATAATAACTTTATAAGATCAGAGAGAAGATATATGTGTGCCGTGTGTCTTTAAATTAATCCGCCATTTTCTTTCTTTGGCTTTTCTTGGTTGGTAAACAGGAGCGTAGAATATTTTCCATAAGTTTCCATTGGTCACCGGACACATCAGGTCCCAGCAGTGTCTCTGTACACAGCCGTCGCGCCGGTGGTAATCAAGCGCGAGGGCTGGATACATAACAAGCACACTTCACAGTACGCCTAACAAGCACACTTCACACACTAATCAGCTCAAGTGGACCCGCGTTGCATCCACATCCTTGTGCTCGCTTTCCCGCATAGAGACGAGCCCTGGCTTAGATTATGAAAGGATCTGGACGAGCCCTGGTTTAGATTATGAAAGGATCTGGACGAGCCCTGGCTTAGATTATGAAAGGATCTGGATATCAATAGATCCATTCATCAGTGGGGCTGGGCGATAATTCAATATGATGATTTGTCGCCTCTCAATGGAGTCATATCGTGACCAAGTCAAGTCATGTTGAGACAGGGGTGATTATAGGATTAGACCATCAGGGGGGGGCTCAGCTCCTAATGAGAAAGTTCTCAAACTCTAACTTGAAGCACTAAAATGTATTTAAAATGATATATTATTATTATAATAATGAAATTTAGGGGGGCTTGAGCCTAAGTCAGCCCAGGCTCCACAAACGGCAACAAAAACAAACTGCGCCAACCTGCACCACCAAACATAACAAACAGCGTTCCAGCCAATAACCGACAAGAAGGATTTGGGAGTTGGGGGTTGGGGGGTTAGTGCGCAGAAGCACGGAAGGGAGGGGAAGGGGAAGGGATGAGGAGGAGGGAGGGGCGAGCTAGCCTCTGTTTTGTTTGACAATACTTGGATCGTCAACAAGAAAAGACGTCACCCAACATCGCCAACCCGTTCTCATTCCGAACTCGTAAAATAAGGACGTTTGGACAGTGGCTGTCAGCGTCTGATGCAACGAAAAAGGCGTCTTTCAGCGTGTTTGTGTAACGCACCGGGGAGAGCAGCAGTTAGATAGGATTTAGAGAGTAGTATGTAAGGGCGAATTCCCACATAAGGAGGTTGGTTGGAGTGGTGGATGGGTCAAACACAGGACTTTCACCCAGGAGAGTGGGGTTCGCGTCCTGCTTGTCACAATTGCTATAGTGGTTTTTTTCTTTCCTCCCGCGTGTCACAGAAACTTACGCCTATCCACGACCCTTTCCTAAACCCAACCGTCCCGTTCTTCCCGCGTGTAACGGAACCGTAAGCCCACCCACAACCTTTTCCTTAACATAACTGCGTCAAAATGGCCGGCAATAGTCCCGACCAAGCGCGTTTACTTATAGCGCTAAAGGGACGGCAATAGTCCCGACCAAGCACGTTTACTTGTAGCGCTAAAGGGACGGCGCTAAAGGGACGGCAATAGTCCCGACCAAGCGCGTTTACTTATAGCGCTAAAGGGACGGCAATAGTCCCTAAAGGGACGGCAATAGTCCCAACCAAGGGCGTTTACTTATAGCGCTAAAGGGACGGCAATAGTCCCGACCAAGCGTGTTTACTTGTAGCGCTAAAGGGACGGCGCTAAAGGGACGGCAATAGTCCCGACCAAGCGCGTTTACTTGTAGCGCTAAAGGGACGGCAATAGTCCCAACCAAGCACGTTTACTTGTAGCGCTAAAGGGACGGCAATAGTCCCGACCAAGCGCGTTTACTAAAGGAGACTTTTAGCGTCAATAAGAACGACAAAGGCACCTGACCAAGCGTCCGTATTTTACGAGATGGGTGTGAGAACGTGTTGAACATCACTTAGAGCACCTTTAAAGGGAATGGGAGATGACACTCTGATTGGTTTATAGCATGTTACGCCCAAAACACAAACCCATGATTAGTCAACCCTGTTGTCTTCCCGTCTTTGTCGAAACTTGTTGTCGAAATTGAAAAGGAACTTTCTGTTGTTGTTTTTTTCGACGCTTTTGTCACTTTTTTCAACACCTTTCTTTTTTTTAATTCATGGTCAATATACTTAATTTATACTTTAATTAAGTTATACATACATACATTATGACAAAATGTTGTTTAAAAAAAAAAAAAAAAGCAGAAATTATGAATTATTTCAACTGATAGTTAAGATCAGAAGATAATGAATGGATCACAGACTGGTATATGTCAAAGTTTAGTCAGGATACTGTTTTGTAACCATTTATAACAATTATTTTTTGGGCAATTTGGTTGAAAGAAACTCATATTTCTGATATAGAAACACGTTGAAAATGGGTCAAATTTGACCCGAGGAAAACACAAGGGTTAAGACACTGAGTACACCCCTTTTGAACCATGCCCACTGGCGCACGGACCCTTTTTTCTACCTTCAACAAAAGTGGATTTGTACGCGCCCTAAACGCACCTGCGCCAGGCACTTCACGCCATGTGCTTAGATCGCCCCAGTGTGTTTTTTTTCTCAGAAAACTCCAGTGCTACTGTACTGATCTTCTTACACATGCTTTGCGTTCCCTCACAGAGCTGTCACATCGACACACCAACCCAATATTAAACACACACACGTTAGGCCCAGACTGATATATATATGGCTGTAAACAATTAGATTCAAAATGAAGGCTGCAGCTGTAACTACAGTATTAGGTTCCCTATCCATGGATGTGTTGATTTTTTTTCTCCAATTCATCCATTTATCAATAAAATGTCAAAAAACTTGCTTGTCACAAGTTCAGAAAGCCCCAGGTGATGTCTTTAAATATCTTGGCCTGACAAAACCCCCAAAAGTATTCCACTTAACAAAATATATAAAGTCACCGAAGCAAGAGGCGGGAACAATATTGCCATAATGGGTTGACAAAACAACTGAACAATTAATCAAAACTGCATTGACCAGCTTTAATTATTTGGGGGGTTGTAACCCCCCCACCACCCCCCATTCCCCCTGTAAATTACGCCTACGCCTACAGTACTACCGGCCTATAAGCTCTCATGGCTCCTCAACATCACCTGGAGACTAACCAGGTCTAGTCAGAGGAATGTGCATAGTAATAAGAGATAGAGCAATCCGTGGCTGCTTTCACACACACACACACACACACACACACACACACACACACACACACACACACACACACACACACACACACACACACACACACACACACACACACACACACACACACACACACACACACAGTGACCCCCAGTACCACAGTGTCTCCTCCACCCACTGAGGGATGGGGTGGGGTGTGGGTGGCAGGACAGATACCGCCTCCTGTAATCCCATCAAGTCATGTCAGACAGCAGTCTGGATACAAGCCTATCCGTGAGGCCTTTAATCCACGGCTAAGACTTCACACACCCCACTCCCACTTATCTGGAAACACACACACACGCACACACACACACACACACACACACACACACACAAACACACACACACACTCACTCGTGAACATATTTGGAGAGAAAAGTGATAGTTTGTGCCTGCTTCACTTAATTTGTCATTGTAGAAAGACATGGTATTCTATAACGCATATAAAGGAAGAATTAGCATGTTGTCACGTCAGTGTGTGTGTGTGCCGGCTAATAAGCATGCGTCATGGTTTCAGCTCATGCCAAACACACACACACTGATGCATGTATTAGTCACGCCTTCAAAAAGAGTTGAAATTGATCCTAAATAGAGAAACTTATAATGTGATAATATGTACAGTAAAGGCTACAAATGGGATTATGCTTTACTGTGTTCATACAGTATATTAGTTAATCCTGTATGCAATGTAGCAGGTATAGAAAGAAAGAAAGAAAGAATATGTTACAAATTTGTAAAGATGTAAAGAACATCTAAGACTTTGGTAGGAGAGAGCCTTTTTGCCAGAGAGGACATATATCAAATGCGTGTGTGTCTGCATGTGTTTGTAACAGGCTGACATATTACAGATGTTTCCCCCATACAAATTTAAATCGAGAACGCTTTGTCTATTAGTTGAAAATCTGACTGGTGGACATTCACCTCTTCATCTTCATCTTCAGAAATGAGAATGAAAGCTGCAAACCATCCCAGTGTGGTTAGAAATCATGCGGTACATTATTCAGATTAAACATAAAAACACACATACACACACACACACACACACACACACACACACACACACACACACACACAAAACAACCAACCAAAATGGTGTTCACAAAGGACAAAACACGAGATAATCTACAATTGGGCATGCACAAATGATCCTGTAACATTTTTGACACATTTTTGCTGTCAAGCCATTCAATCAATCACAGGTCCGGGGGAACGATATGGCCCATTATCATTCAGATACATGCAAAACGCCACAAAGAAAGAAAGAGGGAGAAAAAAACAGAGAGAGAGAGAGAGAGAGAGAGAGAGAGAGAGAGAGAGAGAGAGAGAGAGAGAGAGAGAGAGAGAGAGAGAGAGAGAGAGAAGAGAGAGAGAGAGAGAGAGAGAGAGAGAGAGAGAGGGAGAGGGAGAGGGAGGGAGAGGGAGACGCAGGGTGCAGGACCCACACGCTGTAGTTCCAGCCAATTGCATTCCAGAGAAGTGACCATGGCCAGTGATAAACAAAAGCACCATAGATCATTCCTCTCCCAGACGGAGAGCCCGGCGCTGGAGGCAGAGCGGAAAGAAGGGAGAGCGGTCAGACGGAGAGAGAGAGAGAGAGAGAGGGAGAGAGAGAGAGAAGGAAAAGGCAGACAGAGACAGGAGACGACAGAGAGCTCACCGCCTATGTGCATCTGCCCCTCCGCTATCCTCTGCTGCCACATTTTGACGCCCTTTTTTTTTTTTTTTGCAAACTGGAATGCCATTAAAGCCGGCCGTGCTGCAAGCCTGCAGACTTTTTGCTCTCCGTGGCAAGAACGAGAGAGGGAGTCGAAGAGAAAGACAGAGAGAGAGAGAGAGAGAGAGAGAGAGAGAGAGAGAGAGAGAAAGAGGGAGGGAAGAGCGCTGCTGCTGCTCCCTTCTCCCACTGCCACAGTGCTGATGCATCGTATAAAACATCAACAACAGCAACAAAAAGCCTTAAATTGTTCCCATTTCCCTAAGAGAACAACAAAATGGCATTCAACACTTACCCTCTCCCAGACGTGAGACTCAGATTTAGTGTTCATTTGAGCCCAGTGTGCGTCACAACAGAAACCTCAGATATTCCTCCAAAAAAAAAAGAAAAGAGATGTGCAAAGAGAGGCAGTGAGCTTCCCCCGCTTTTGTTTGTGAGCCTGCCTGGCTAGGTTTCTCTATTTGCATCAGCTTTTCTTTTTTTTATTACAGCTTTGAAGCAGGTGGGTGACAAAAACATCAATCTCTCCAGGCACATTGTGCGGCGTGCACGCTTTGACACACTCCCCTCACCAGCTCTATATAGCTAGTATAATCACACATTCCTATTCTCTTCTCACAGCTCCACGAGAGTGAATACTGTCTCTCGAAAGGGAAACTGAAGGACAAGTGTGCATTGTTGCGGTGCGCTTTTGTTGTTATCATGTTTTGGATTGGATTAGAATGGGAATTTGCTATATCTCCAGAGTTCCATTTGCCATATGCTGAGGCAATTGTATGCTTGATGGTTGAGGATGACATTAGCTGGATGGATGGAAGTTAGCAACGGACAAAAAGCATGAGCCAGAACCATAAGGTGTTCATTTGATTGTTTTCCCCCTGTTCAAATCACCTAATGGCATTAGTTATGTTTTTGTGAAAACAGAGGTTATCTTTGGCCCGAACACGAACCCACTGGTTAAGACTAAAGGCCCGGACACACAGAGCCGATAATCGGCCGTTGGACAGTCTGGCGAGGTCAGTGACCCGAGTCTGTTCGGTGTGTTCCGTGTCGTTGTCCGTCCGAGGGGCCGTCGGCCTTCATTTTGGCCGATTTGATGTATAATCGGGCACTGCCGGCAGTCGGACTCAAACGACCCATCTGATTGGTAGAGTGCTAACCTGGAAACGGGGAGCGGAATGATCATGACTAGAGTCTCTTAAAATCTGACGAAAATCTTTTAAACTGACCTTTGTTGATCTGAAATGAAGACAGATTCAGCAACTGCACGGCCTATTTCTCTCTTAAAATGTTTTCAGAAACACGTTTTGGTGAACTGTCTTAGTACAATATGAGATCGTATTCTGAACAAGCCGCCATGACAGCCTGTCTTTGAATTTCCGGAGAAACCAGACCCACGTGGCGCGTTCGTCCAATCAGCTGCCGGTTTTCATTTTTGGGCGACAATACAGATTAGCGCCGCCTGCTGTTATGGAGCCGTATTGCGTCTCGTCGCTTTGGTGTGTTCCGAGGCACTTTTTTGACCAATTTGGGGAGACTGATCAACCCAACTGTCTTTTCTGCCGACGTTTGGCCGTCGGCTCTGTGTGTCTGGTCCTTATGGCTACGTTCAGACTGCAAGCAAAAGTCAAAAAAGTCAAAAAAGCCCAAATCTGAGGGCAGAGCCAGGCTAAGTTAGCCCTAGACACAGACAGTAAAATTAAAAACTTGACTAGGCCTCCAAAATGGAGAACAGTGATGGAGCAAGTCACTGGAGGGAGAGGGAGGTGTTAGACCTAATTAGTGTCTGGGGAGATACTTCAATTCAATCAAAACTAGAAGGATCATACCATAACCGCTCCATTTTTGAAAAAATAGCAAACGAAATGGAAGAACGGGGACACAGGCGATCGTGGCTGCAGTGTCTTCATTCTCCTCCTCCTCAGCACCTGCTCATTAATGTTCCGGCTGCCATTACACAAACATTTTGAAATAAAAGCGAAAATGCTTACTTCCTCCATAACCTCCCTAACTTTAGTGCAGCAGCGTGCTGCGTCTGATGTCATTCTTATTGTTCTTTTGGGCATGCGGGTCAGTTTGAAACCGCAACCAGTTCACACTGGAATCTGATATAGGCCACATTTTAAAAGGTATAATGTGAACAGCCTAACAAAAAATCTGATCTGAGTAAAAAATCTGAATGAAGCATTAAGACTTCGGTGTGAACGTAGCCTAAATGTCACGGCGACGTTAGCCAGACCTTCCTCCACAGCGCTGCGGAGGAAGGTCTGTCTAGTCCACACGGCATTTCTGGATGGTAGAAAAACCTGCTCTGGTTTATTGGCATTTCTTTAAACCAATCACAATCGTCTTGGGCGGCGCTAAGTGCCAGACGGAGCAACGGAGCCTCTGCAAAATAGCCTCTGGAAGGAACTTGTTTTGGTGGAACATGTACGTTCAAAAGTTGTGTTGGTCGTGCAACAGAAAACTCAGATTGGACAGATAGTCTAGCTAGCTGTCTGGATTTACCCTGCAGAGATCTGAGGAGCAGTTAACCATAGTCCTCAGAAATCCACCATAGTTGAGAACGCCAACACAAAGAAAGAGGAAGGTAACGGATATCCGGCCAAAAATGAGGGACATCCAGCGGAATTTCCAGAGGCACGGGAGCAATCCCGGAAATGAAATATCATCTTATTGCGAAGCACTTTGTGATTCTTATCTGTGAAAATTGACATATAAAATAAACGTTACTTACTTACTCATGTTAATGAATGCATTTGAAAATACTAAGGACTGGAATCATTCTCCATGTCTGCCACATACTAAAAAAGTGTGTTATTTAACTTTCAACTTTATTTACGACATAATTCCAAAAAGAAAAGTGAAAGTGAGACAGAAGTGACAAAGAAATGTAATGAGAGACATTCATAAACTGAAGATGACACCTAAAACAACTCAACATGACTATTATGAATTTGCATACATCCATATCCTTTGTTAGAAGGACACATGGCTTTATCCTATTAATTCTGTTGCAATTTCCTAGCTTTGGGCCACAAGTGAGCTCACTCTGCTTTTTACCTGATATCACATTTTATGGCATATTTTAGTAGAATAATTTGACTGTTCTGTGGTTATTCATATTCCAGTCAGTT
The DNA here is from genome assembly GCF_031162955.1 of Sander vitreus. Classification (NCBI taxonomy): domain Eukaryota; kingdom Metazoa; phylum Chordata; class Actinopteri; order Perciformes; family Percidae; genus Sander; species Sander vitreus. The sequence goes on along the minus strand of NC_135871.1, from coordinate 2,879,323 downwards.
TTCAGTCACATGTAGTCCCAACTTCTCTCTTTCAGGAACAACCTGGGTATCTTCCCACGCAGTTATTATAATCTGAGCAGGGGACAATGAAAGACCAGTCGAAAAAAATAACGTCTAGTAGCCTACAGAAAAGACAGAAGGGTAAAAGGAGCTTTAGAAGTTCCAAATATTGACTGTCAACTTCTCTCAAAAGTAATTTTTAATAATGCAACGTTCAAATGCCTATGTTAGTAACACAGTATTCTTTGGAAACTCTAAATCAGAGACTGAATTGAAGTGATTATGGTTATTACAAATAACGACTGGATGTGCTTTGTATCCACTGCAACAGTCAACGTTAAACAATGAAAATACAACCGAATGACGCGACAGTAAAAGTATTGATTCGTCACACCAACAAGCGCTTGATCAGATTTCCGATATTTTTATAAGTCACTGAAGGCAGCCGCGTGACGTCATCGGTTTTGTTTTTCATGGCGGGGTGTTGGGGTTTCAACATGGACTTGGTCCTGACTGTCGTCGCTAAAACCGAGTGACTTCTGGTGATTTAACAGCTTTAATTCACATATCTAAGTTCAAATGTTTGGTTCAGGCTGCTGAGTTATTTAAAAAAACAAACTTAAAAGCGCTGGTAGTTAGCTAGTCTATCCTGTCAGGCTTGCTAACGTTAGCTAAGGAAGCAGTTCCCCTGGTTTGACAGCTGGCTTAACGTTTGACTATTAACGTTAAGATGAGTGCGATGGAGAGTTCATTGGTAAAAGACAACCCACTGCTTTTACCTCTCAACAAGGAGAAAACTGTCTATGACGGATTCATCACAGTCCAGGTAAGTTAATGTGTGAGTGGGGTGCTTTTCCTGGTTAAAAAAAAACGATTCACCAAACTATATTAAAAAAAGAAGTCGATTTAATGACTCCTCGCTATATCGACACATTTACATAATTGGTAGAATATAACTACATACATTTCACGATTCTCTATGAAGCGCTGGTAAATTCGGCCTACTTGTAATTCTCGGGCACTTAAGAAACAAATGTTTTTGTCGAGTTTTTTGTGATTGAATGGCACACATTGATGTTGACGTCACAACGCACCGCTACGGTAACCCAAACTCTTTATATTGTTACATTTCTCAGTGGAGTTTGGCAGGCCACTACTGAGTCACTTTTAGAGGTTATTAACCCTTAAAGGGGCAAGCATAAATACATTTGATGGAAAAAGTATTAATTGCTATTTTTTTTATGTATCTTAATGACTTTTTTTTAATTTTTTTTTTTAAATATGATCTTATTTTCTAAGTTACACTCTGTATCTCCTGACATACATTGCCCATTTAGGGTAACATTTTGCATTGTATTCTTTTTATTATAGTTCATAATGAACTTTTAAAACATTTCATTAACAATTAATTAGCTACATAATGCAGCTGGCTGACATTTGCACATGTGACTGCTTTGGTCAAGTTAGGCCACTTTTAAAGGGGAACTATGCAGTTTATTTTTAGCTTAATTTACCTTAAGTGAACAGCTTCGGAGTTATTTTTTTTCGGGTTGAATGGTGGTCATCTCGTTTCCTCCTAGCGCCTGTGAGCGAAAAAACCACCCTTGCTACGTTCGGCCGGCGGGCCGCTAGCCTCAGCATCAGGAAGTATCGCGTGATATCAGGTCTTGCGATGTAACAAATTACTTTACAGCACTGCACACATCCAGGAACCGGCTAGCTATAAGAACAAGGTAGCGATGGAGTTTTTCACACTATCGTCATGACTGAGCCGGCAAAAAAGAAGCAGAAAGCTAGGAAAGCATTGTTCGGAGGGACAGAGAAAGAGGAAACGGCAGACTGACCGAGAGAGGAGTCAGCAGTTATATCTATTCCGAAGCTGTAGGGGGAGCTCTGTAGAGAAACCTGCGAGTAAAAAGCAAGAAAACAGCGAAGAAATTGCCAAAACTGCATAGCGCCCTTTTTAAAAATGTAATTTCTTTTTGTGCCTTTCATGTTATTTACAGCGATGCTATAATTCTTACAGGAACGGGACTTCAGATTGAGAATACTACTCCCACCAGATCGCCAATTTAAAGGGGCCAGGTATAAACTATCATCTCACCTTCTCGTTACAGGTTACCACCTTTCCCGGGCATATTGATGCTGTCAGAAAACCAGCTCCTTTTTACAAATGTATAGGCCTGCAACTAAAGACTATTTTCAAATCGATTAATTGACACATCTTTGCAGCTCTACAAATTTACATTCCAAAGTATGGAGGAGTATGCCACTGACTGCATGAACAGAAAATGTGTTTTGTTTCCTATTTTTTGTTGTCTGTGTAACCATTCATTTGATTCTTGTAGGCTGCACTGCTGTTGGCAGTTGAAACACCTGTTGCATGGGTATGAGCACATAGTGAAGCAGGTAAGCTCCACATGGATCCCCAAAGAAATACAACACAATTGTATTTTGCGGGAACAATTCCATCGCACTATTTTCTTTTTTTATTATTGTGTTGTGTCTGCCAGCTCTTATTGAGATCAGGTTGAAGATTGTTCTGTGTTTTATATATATATATATATATTTTTTTTTTTTTTGTGTCATGTCATTTTAGCTCCGTTTGTGTTCTCGGCATCGCGCCGCCTGGCATCCTTCTTGCACTCGGTGTCAGGCTCGCCTCACTCAGAAGGCAGAGAAAAAATATTTTCCGCTGTTTAATTAACATCGCCTGGAAAATGTCCCTATTTGTTATGCTGCCCCTCAGGGTTATTTGGATGAGATTGATATTTCACCCCGGGCTGCAAAGTTCATTATTTTCACAGCCTTTAAGCTATCATTAATTATTAAAGCCGGTGGCAGCCCCCATTAATCACAAACACTGTGTTTGATTTGAATGGCTGGCTAGAGGAAGAAAAGAAGGAAGAACAAAAAAAAAAACAGACACTGTCTCTTCATTATCCTCCCATTCAAGGGTGTCTCTTCTCTCTTGTTTGACTTCTCACAGAGGCTGCAGCAGTCGGCTGATCTTGTCAGTTTCATTCTGGAGCTAAAGACCATCTTGGTAAGGAGGAGAAAGACACAGCTGCTGGCACGGTCACTTTGACATTTTTGCTTTATGGACAGAAAGTAAATGGGGACCTTCAGGCACTATCAATAGCCTTGATTGTGAGGCATACATGTATGTTTTGTTAGATGAATGAAAAGTGTAACAACCTATGTGCTTGCTACCAAACAAAGGCATACGATTTGTCGGCCCTGATTCAGTGTTTCTGTATTTATTAGGGGTGGGGGTTAGGGCTGCACAATTAATTGCAGTTTTATCAAAATCACAATATGGACTAGCCTGGTCCTACCAGACTCCGGTCCATTAGCCTGGTCTCTGGTACGTTTCATTTGTACAGAGAGTCTGGCCTCTCTCCATTGACAAGTGTTAACTTCCTTGAAGGCGGGTACTCTGTTGAAGTTTAAAACTATTGGATCTGCCCAGAGCCACTCTGGTAGCCTGGCTCCGCCCTCCTACGTACTGTCTGGTAGGACCAGGCTAACAAGAGGGGAGAGAACAACAACTATCGGCTTAGCATCGCTAAGCGTTAGCCTTAGCCAACTCCTTCACCACTAACGGAGCGAGCTGGAAATTCTTACTGTTCCCGAACCCCGTGGAGGAGGAGGGCCACGACATCATGGCCACCAACACAACTCAGCAAAGATTGTTCTTGCTCGGGCTTTAACTTCTGGATATTTGGCAGCGTTGCCACAACGGACGGCATCTTTCTCCGCCGCCATTACGGAACTACAACTCAAACTAGCGCACGTCACGACCTCAACGTCATCGTTCTCAGCCACTCCCTCTGTTCGCTGATTGGACCGCCAAATATTTGGTCGGCGAAAACCCAAGACTATACCGCGAACCCAGACGGAGTACTGAAGGACAATGAAAATTGAGCGGAAGTACGTAGGAGGGTGGAGCCAGGCTAAATATGGACTAGTGCAATATCCAAATCGCAGAGGGGCGCAATATTTGTTAAAGGCAAAATATGTGTCGAACCAGATTATCAGACAGAAACCGGGAATCGCACGTATCGCGATTTTGTTGCGACAATTTGTAGAATCAATTATTTCCCCTAAAATCGGGATCTTTTTTTCTTCTTTTAACCAGTGATTTATCAAAAAACTAAATGTGTTTATATGGTATCGCCGACGGTGACTGCATCACATCTGTTTCCAGCAAAACAGAGGGAGAGTGCAGAAAATCCATGTAATGTGCTTTTTTACAAATGCCATAAATGTCAGACTGACTGACTGACATGTGATGGGCATTCTTTTTAGAAAACAATAAATTTTTAGAAATGTCTAATGTTCTATTGTCGCCAGAAGTGCACTGTTCAACTTTTGTTTTTTGTAAAAGAAGGAAAAGAAAATCACAATACTATTGAAGTGTATTTATGTTGTGTGCCTTTAGAAGAAAGATAAAGATAAAGATGCAGAGCGGTGAAGTTGTGATATGATGTGCAAAAAAAATGAGAATCGTCCTCTCTGTCTGTTGCAGGAAGTTGGTCTGAAGAGCCATCGGGAGTGCCGCTCCATCCCTCCTCCACAGTATTACTCTCAGCTCATCTCTGAGATGGAGACCCTTGGGTGGGGCAAGTAAGTGACTTCTAGGAGCACTAACACTGTATCTGAAACCAGATGTTTAGGGAGCAGGAGCCAGTGATGAAGCCTCGTGAAGCATCAAAACCTTTCCAGCAAATTGGTGCGCAAGAAGGGCTCATTTCTCAGGGCTTGGTTTTACCCACGATACCACCGGTCGGTCAAAGAGTGGAAAAGAGGCAGATGCATCACTGGAGGTGTGACGAGCTCAAAACGCGACAAGATTTCTCGTAGAGTTCGCGATAACCATAGTCCTTAGAAATCGCGATATCAGAGCAGCAGCCAGCGTGACGGAGGAGTCTGACTTTGACCTCGAAATTAGCAGAGAAGATCAACGGAGGTGTTTCTTCAGTTTTTGTGGAGCCGGCACAGCGCTGTGATAACGTCAATTTAGCCGTTATCTCAACGTGAAACTGCTAAAAGTACTAAAAGTAATAATGACACTTTATGATCCATTATTGTGTAACAGGGCCGCACACACCTCCCCATCCCCTTCACCATACCTAGAGATTGGCATGGTTGTATTTCAGTTAGCCTAATAGCTGGTTTGATTTGCATGGAGAGATGATTTTATGGAAAGTACCCCATGCCAATCTCTAGGTATGGTGAAGGGTATGTGATGATGTGGGGGGGGGGGCTATTTTAATTCCAAAGGCCAAGGGAACTTTATCAGGATCATAGTATCCTGGATCCATGAAATAACTGGCCTTTCAAAATAAACATCTGCCTGCCTCTATGGGAATTTAACATAGGGGTGTACTGACTTATGCCCTCTGTATTTTAAGGAAGAACATTTATTTATTTACGATACATTATTCATTCACAAAGAAAATTGGTGTCCTTAAAGGTTGGATTTTTTTCTCTTTTTTTTTTTTAATTAAGGCATTAAGATCAATTTCCAAAAGATGTTTTGTTTTTTTTGGGGTTTTTTTCTCTTTTTAGTCAACTTTAGCATGGGTTCATTAACTTATGAGTGCCACTGTAAATAGAAGACTGTCCTATTTTTACACTTGTAGAGCAGATCTCCGCGCTGCTCCCGTGTCCGGTGTAGCCAGTATTATTGATTATAGTGGAAACCTAGTGTTGGAACGTCTGCTCCGCATACCAGCCCTCTAGTTAAAATAAACTGAACTTTTAAGGCGAGGAACGAGAGTCGAATTGCCTGAATGTGTGAAAACGGCTCTATTTCGCGCATCCCGGGGGTCGTTTTTGGGGGGGGGCGGGCCGCTAGCATGTAGCTGCATGCGACAATGTTAAATTCGCAGTGGCTTTAAAAAAAAAAAACCACTACAGTCCTGCCGACCTGGAGCAGATGACCAGTCATGGAAGGCCGGCTAAGTGTTGCGTAACACTGGAAATCTCAACGTTTTAGCTCACGGGGATTTTTCTTAAATACGTTTACCTCGTTATTTGAAAATCCGAAATTATAACATTGTAGATATGACAAATGAGAGAATACGGAAAAGCATATTATGTCCACTATAATCAAATTGCATAATCTTTGTTTTTATTTAAACACGACACAAAAAACATACAGTTTGCAACATGAACATATCCACACACACACACACACACACACGCAAATCAATAAAAGGTGACACAGTGACCGCAATATTCAAAGCCATACAACAAAATAATAACCAAATAGTTGAGATAATGAACATATGTATAAATGACATCACCATAAGCCCATCCTACACGTCTCTCCCCATCAGTGGACACCCGTATGTTATATGTAATCCAATCCAAACACTCAATTCTTCCTCCCAACTAAAGCATCGTGCTGTGACCTGTGAGTGAAGTTGACTGCTAGTTGTGTTGGCTTGTTACCGGGCCGAGCCTAACCAGAGCTGTCATGCACGCTAAGTTATGCCTCCTGTTTCTTACAATGTGAGAGTTTGATTAGAGTCTGCGTCATGTTTAATCCAGCTGAGACTGTGCTGTCCCCTGCACGCCGCATCGTTGTCAGTCTTCATTAGGCCTGTAACAATTATTACATAATTGTCTAATCGCAATATTTTTTTAAGTAATCGCCGTTTCTTTGTGTAACCGCCATGAATTGCTAACATCAGTCAAGGTCCTAAGGGGTGTGACTGATGCTTTTGTTAATTTAATGTTCATTTAAGAAAAAGACGTGCCAGGTGGAATCTAGGGATAACTACTGCAAATCTGCAGTTGTTTCGGTCCGTATTAGAAGTAGTAGTAGTCTAAACGTAAATGGTCCACATGGACATCCCTAAACAATGTCGAGTCTGGTTCAGACATGATCTCTCGGCTGAAACGAGGGATGGGAAGCGAGGGAAACAAGTGAGCGAGAGCACATGAGAGGGGGATTGAAGTGAACCCGAATCTTAGGGTTATTTGGTTCCTTATTCCAGCGTGGATGCTAAAACTCTCAGCAGCACTCACATTTCACGTTCTATACGCTGCTGAGCATTAATTGGCCTCGGTGCAAGATTTCAAGCATGTTCAAGCAAGAATCTATTTTTCCAACACATTCATTTCACAAAGTGCATCATCAGGTCCATTTCATTTGTCCAGAGAGTCTGGCCACTCTCCATTGACAAGTGTTAACTTCCTTGAAGGCGGGTACTCTGTTAGAAGTTTAAAACTATTGGATCTGCCCAGAGCCACTCTGGATCTGCCAGAACCAATCGCTAACTTTTTAGTCGTGACGTCGGCTTAGCATCGCTAGCGTTAGCCAACTCCTTCACCACTAACGGAGCGAGCTGGAAAATCAAACTGTTCCCGAACCCCGTGGGGAGGAGGGCCACAACATCATGGCCCCCAACAAAACTCAGCAAAGATTGTTCTTGCTCGGGCTTTAACTTCTGGATATTTGGCAGCGTTGCCACAGCGGACCGAATGGCTTCGCTCGCATCTTTCTCCGCCGCCATTACGGAACTACAACTCAAACTAGCGCACGACCTCAACGTCATCGTTCTCAGCCACTCCCTCTGTTCGCTGATTGGACCGGTAAAGATTTGGCTGGAGAAAACCCAAGAATATACCGCAAACCCAGACGGAGTATTGAAGGACAATGAAAATTGAGCGGACGTACGTAGGAGGGCGGAGCCAGGCTACCTTAAAGGGACAGCTCACCCCAAAATCAAAAGTACTTATTTTTGTTCCTCTTACCTGTAGTGCTATTTATTAATCTAAATTCTTTTGGTGTGAGTTGGCCAGTGTTGGAGATGTCAGCCGTAGTATAATGGAACTGATAATGTAAGTATAATTGAACTAGAGATAATCCACAGACCTGGTTGTGTGCATTTTCATGTAGGAACTATTTTCTTTATACCCGTTCAGAGTACGGATGTCTGAATGTCTTCCTGCTTAGCTAGCTTGTAGAGATTAGCCCCTGATCCCCGAGGGGAACAATTAAGTATTCTGATTCTGATGGTTTATAGCTCACCTGACCTAGCTAACGCCACAGGTCAGCCAAGGAGGACGCCATTAATGTTGACATCTTTTCGCTCAAGCCTCTCGTCCATGACTACGCTTCCTTTTGGGCGGCAAAAGTTCCTACCACTCACAAACAGGTCTGTGGATTATCGTGAGTAACCGGGGAATGGTTTCTGGAAAGAGACATTGCTGTTTTTTTCTTCTTTTAAGTGCTTCAAGCACCACAAGTGGAGTGGCATCTAGTTGCATTATGTTGGAGAGAAAGCAAACATCTCTACGCAACGTGGCATCATGACTTTGCGTAAACGTACACGCCACTTTCCTAAAGCCAAATGGCGTGTTATCTGTACACATTTTGAGCGATCCACGTGTATGTCTACGCTGTATACAGCGGATGTAAACATACACACCACTAGAGATGGCCCGATACCATTTTTTGCTTACCGATACCTGAACTTGCGTATCGGCCGATACCGAGTACCGATCCCATACCAGTGTGTCATATATTTTATTATGTTTTAACAACTGTATACTACTATCCCTGTATGGATGTGATATTATTTCTATCTTTGTTGTCGGTCTGGCTCAGGTTAAACTCTTTGTGAAACATGAACAAACACAAACAATGACCGCCCCAGAACTTTCTTTTATTATGTAGTTTGACACTCAGTTATAACGGAAAAAGAACTTAACTAAACTACTTTAACGTAGATTTTCTTTAGGGCTTTATTACGTGGTATCGGATCGGTGCATGAACTCCAGTACTTACCGATACAGATACCAGTGTTTTAGGCAGTATCAGTGCCGATAACGATACTGGTATCGGCACATCTCTACACACCACATGGCGTCGCCACGTGCCGTGTTATCGCGAGAACGTGCCGTGCTATCGTGAGAACAAAGCGTGTAAAAAAATAAAAAATACGACGGTGACCAACGTCACACGCTTAGGGAAACAATAAACGGTTGGGTTTAGGAAAAGAACACTGGGGAAGGCTTTATTAAAAAAAGAAAAACGGTTGACAAACGCCACAAGCGGGACGCGAACTCGGCCCTCCTGGGTGAAAGTCCTGTGTTTGACCCATCCGTCCTTTCATACAAGTCGCTACAGCGATAATTCACATGTAATGTAGGTCAATGGAGGCCACGAAAAAAAAAAATTATGCGTCTTGATAACGCGCAAAAACGGCATACGAATTGGCGTGTCATACATACGCCACTTTGTGAGATCAGTCTGCTCTACGGCAGATATCTCCAACAGATGAGCTGTAGATGTAACTATGATCAGTGTCACAACAATAAACTACGCTGCAATGCTACAGAAGGAATCGCCACTAAATGTGAATAGTTCAAATCGGCTTACAGTAAGAAACCATCAAGAATAATTCACAATCACATCCCCACTTGCATGGTCCCACGGTACTCTGGAAGTCATTTGCCTGCAGAGTTGCAGATATCAACTCTGTGCTTTTCCTGTTCTCTGTAGAAGCTACATAGGAATGTAACTACTTACATTTACTCAAGTACTGTACTTAAGTACAAATTTGAGGTACTTGTACTCTGAGTCTTTTCGCCACTTTCTACTTTTACTCCACTACATTTCAGAGGACATATTGTACGTTTTACTCCGCTAATTAAGATTTTTGCACACAAAACACATGTAGTTAATAAAATACTATGTATCATTATAAATGAAACTACCCAACATTATATCGGCCTACAATCCAGGTGAAATGATTAGACCGTTAAACACCAAACTGTTTTGATCGTTTCCAGATTCTAAAATGTGAGCATTTTTCTGCATTGAGTATACTTTAACTATTAATACTTTAAGTACATTTTCCTGATGATACTAACATACTTTTACTTAAGCAACATTTTCAATGCAGGACTTGTAACAGTGTATTTTTACAGTGTGGTATTAGTACTTGAATACTAACTGAAAACTTCTTCCCCCACTGCTGTACACCTCAGAGTTTGTAGGCCAGAATTAGGCAATAGGCAACTCACTAGCCAAGGCAACCGTAAGGTTATTAATATAGATGTTTTTTGGCTTTTCATGTATTTTCCCCAGAGGTAAGATTAACATACCGAGGTGTATATATGGCTAGAAACCTCTGGTGCTTTAAACAGCTTTATGCACCAGTTCCTGTGTTTTTTTTTTTCTCCCCTAGCAGTGTAAACTGATTGGAGAGCCTGCAACAACACAGGTCCACATTAACAAATGGCTCCTAATGACTTCCTTATTTTTAGTTATTGAGTTATAGTTAAATCCAGGTCACATTTAATAACTCTCAGCCCACGCGCGCTGACAGGCCCAGCTAATACTGTTGTCTCCACTCATCAAGGAGAGAAGGATTGGGGGGGGTGGTGGTTAGTGGGAAGATATCTGTTCTCCCCCAGCTCGGATTAAGCCTCGACTACTACACTCATTTTCCACTTTCCTATTAATGACCACGGCTACAATTATGATATTAGCAAAATGCAAATGGCCCTAATTGAAGACTCTCAGGTTTTAATAGGAGAAGGGGGGAGGTATGCTTTATGCCGAAAATGGGACCAACATCATTTTCAGTGTCGTGTTACAGTTAGGAGGCATTATACGCAGTGGGCCTCAATCTCCAAAGCACTCGAGATTCGCTTAGCGTCTTAATTGGTATGGGCCGTGCTAATAGCCACTAGGGGTTTTCAGCTGTAATTCTGTCTACTGATTGGGCCAGGTAAGTGAGTCTTTCTCTCTCTGTGTGTGTGTGTGTGTGTGTGTGTGTGTGTGTGTGTGTGTGTGTGTGTCTCTCCATTCCTGCATGTGAGAGTGTGGTCATCTTAATTGGCGGGAGATGGCATACCATGTGTTAATTAATGGAAAATGAGGTCAAGTAGGTCAGCCGCCATCACTCGGTGGCCCACCGAACGCGGCCCTGGAAGCTCCGGGGCTCATTACGGGCACAGCTGCATGTTCACAGCCTCTTGGTGTACGTACCAAGTCTCCTCTTATCACAGTGTTATCACTCTGTCACATTGTGTTGCTACTCTTGTGAGGCCAGTTATAGCAGCTCTCTGGCAGCAGGGTGGGGCCAACCAGGCCCAGGGCCGAGGGATTAGACGCTAACATGGATTTTTTTTCTTGTTTTTTTCTTTTTCTATATTATTAGGCCAGCTAGTAAATTACTCCTATAATCATGGGATGTAAATGCAAACAGAAATAGTATTGGAATTTAAGCAGTTACGTCCAGTAAGTAATGAAAATGTCCTGGTTAGCACAGACAAACCAGGCTGATTAATATATATATATATATATATATATATATATATATATATATATATATATATATATATATATATATATATATATATATATATGTATATATGTATGTATGTATGTGTGTGTGTGTGTTTGGGGGGGGTGGGGTGGGGGTGTTTGTTCTCTTGATTTACACATACATTGTGTGCATGTGACTTATGTCGTCCTCCACTTTCCTCTATTGTACCTCGTGCGTGCCATCATTTCGCCTGTGAATTTCTCATGCAACACACACAAGCAGTACAGTACACATGTTGATCTCACCCTTCATTAATCACTTTGTCGACACACCCAAAAAAAAAAAAAAAGTATTCCGAGACACGCGCACGCACACGAGCACAAATGTGCGTGGTGTGCACTGTCTGGAAGCATCTCACTTGGCTGTGGAGTTGCAAATGGGATGCTCTCATCAGTCTTCGCAGCAGGACGTCTGACGGTCACGCTGTTTCCATCACGGCCAAGTAGGGGCGGCAGCCCTTCCCTGTTATCCTGAGTGTGAGACCTCAGAGCAGGGGAGATGGAAATGTGTGTGTCAGTGATCCACCGATGAGACTTTTTCACTGCCGATACGGTTTGTTAAAGTTGGTCCATACCGAGTACTGGTTGGACTTGTTCTCTTAATACAGAGTGAAAAAAAAAAAAGTGGTATAAGTTACATTGTATCTGCTTTATGAAATACAAGTGAATATCTTTTATCATGAGATTTTTTTAAATTTTTTTATTCTGCCCATGTTTTATTTAAAACTTCACAGCCTTACTGGCTTGCTTTTCCTTAACTCTTTCACATCCACTGTAGATATCGTACTAAGGTATACTCTGTCATTCATTGTACTTGCATGATTTTTACAGCACACTTTGTTTTTGAAAATGACCATAATGACTGAGAAGGTCAAAGTCTAATCTACAATAACATTGGGTTGGGCTCCAATAGGTTCCATTTAAGGTTTAGTTTCCATTTGATAAAATATCTGGATTCACTAAGCTTCATCTTTTTTTTTTTTTTTTGTTACTTACTGTAAGAGCAATGTGGAATACAGTTAGGGGGCTCCTCATTTTTAGCCACTGCTGATTGCTGCTTACCCTACAGTTAAAATGCCGAACATCACCGGCCGGCCGATTATATCAGCTGTAGTTCATTTAAATGAGTTCCGTCACAGATAAAATGAAACGTGACTGTTTACTGTTTAATGTGCTGTCTATTTTTGGGTGTCTGCACACAGCCAAAGATTGGTTGGTGTCTTTTTGTAGTTCAACAAGACCCAACAGTGTTGCAACTCTTCTCTAGAGAAATAATCTATCTGATTGTGTTGCATCAATTTCAGGAGAATTTCCCAGGTTAACATTCAGGGAAAACCATAGTGTTTTTGCCTTCTCAGGCAACTAAAGGTGAATACAGGTGTTGAGTTTTACTTATTTTTTAACTGTAGTTGCTTGCGGATTAAAAGCGGAAACCTAATTTGCTTTGATTAGGTATACAGCATGATTTGGATCCAACAAGATTCATACTTGATTTGGATTGGATAAAGTGCTATCTAACCCGACTCAAAACTAGGGCTGCACAATTAATCACAATTGTATTGAAATAGCAAAATGGACTAGTGCAATATCCAAATTGCAGGCGGGGTGCAATATTTGTCAAAGGCAAAATATGTGTCAAACCATTCTGAATGAAGTATTGTGGTGCTGCAGAGATAGCCTGGTCCTACCAGACTCTGGTACGTTTCATTTGTACAGAGAGTCTGGCCACTCTCCATTGACAAGTGTTAACTACCTTGAAGGCGGGTACTCTGTTGAAGTTTAAAACTATTGGATCTGCCCAGAGCCACTCTGGTAGCCTGGCTCCGCCCTCCTACGTACTGTCTGGTGGGACCAGGCTAACAAGAGGGGAGAGAACAACAACTATCGGCTTAGCATCGCTAGCGTTAGCCTTAGCCAACTCCTTCACCACTAACGGAGCGAGCTGGAAATTCTTACTGTTCCCGAACCCCGTGGGGGAGGAGGGCCACGACATCATGGCCACCAACACAACTCAGCAAAGATTGTTCTTGCTCAGGAATTAACTTCTGGATATTCGGCAGCGTTGCCACAACGGATCGCATCTTTCTCCGCCGCCATTACGGAACTACAACTCAAACTAGCGCACGTCACGACCTCAACGTCATCGTTCTCAGCCACTCCCTCTGTTCGCTGATTGGACCGGTTAAGATTTGGCCAGAGAAAACCCGCGAATATACCGCAAACCCAGACGGAGTATTGAAGGACAATGAAAATTGGGCGGACATACGTAGGAGGGCGGAGCCAGGCTACTGCAGAGACGTCCCGGGCAAACAAATCATGTCCTACAGACTAAAGAAAACAGATGGTACAGATCCTTGCATAAGTCGCACTATTTTATACGTTTCAATGAAAATGAGAATAACAATAAAACAGTTTATTTTATTTATTTATTTCAGGTTTATTTATCAGGGACAATGCACACTATTAATTAGGGCTGGGCAATATATCGATATTATATCAATATCGTGATATGAGACTAGATATCGTCTTAGAGTTTGGATATGTTAATATCGTGATATGACATGAGTGTTGTCTTTTACTGGTTTTAAAGGCTGCATTACAGTAAAGCGATGTACTTTTCTATTATTTGCCTTTTCCCCACTTAGACATTATGTCCACATTACTGATGATTATTTATCTAAAATCTAAGTGTGAAGATATTTTATTAAAGCACCAAGCGCAATAGTCAACCCTAGAATATCACTGCAATATCGATATCGAGGTATTTGGTCTAGAATGTCGTGATATCTGATTTTCTCGCCCAGCCCTACTAATAATACATAAAAGTAAAATGTGCCAGAATTAGCATGGAGGCTATTTTACATCCGCTGTCCCTGGACTGGTGGTATGGGAACATGCAGTGATTTACTCAGCTGTCATGACTGAAATGGGGTTAAAGAGAAACAGATTTTCTAATTGAGAGAACCGCCATTCTTTTATTCATGTGTTCTGCAAATCACCAGCACTTTGTTTCACAGATTCAACTTATTCTTATTTATTGATTCGATCATTTGGATGCGTGTCACTTCCTTCACTTGCATAGTTCTATTAACCGGTCATGCTTGACATATTTGTGCATTTATTGCTGTTTAGCAGTAATGGGTATTTTATGGGCCTGCACTCTTTGTAAATGTGTACCTGAGGATATAAAGTAACCTGGGTCTTGTCTATTCAAGAAGTTCTATGCGGCAGCTAGATTATTTTTGGCCTGATAGGTAACGTTAATATCGGCACTAGGGCTGCACGATATGAGGAAAATAAGCGATATACGATAATGTTGTTGAATATCGGGATAACCTGCATTTAAACCGATATGAAAGTGTACTCAGCTCTGCATTTCTGCTGCTTTCCATATTCTGCTAAAAGACAACACATTGCTTGTTGAATTTAAAACAAATGAAGGGAAATCATTTCCAACATTATTTTATTGAACATTCAATTGACTATAAAAGGCACCACTAAGAGAATGACAGTTCCATTTTAAAGTGCAGTTTTTTACTGATATTTTCCTTCAACTAACCTGTGTCTTTAACGCGATGTGTTTATTGCGCCAGTTGATATCGCAATGGCAATTTAAAAAAAAATGATATATTGTGCAGCCCTAATCGACACTGACGTGTGTGTGTGTTACAAGGAGCAAATAGGACAATGTGTTTGCAAGATCTTAATATGCAGATGGTATTAGAGAGAGATGGGGTGGTTGGTGAAATTGAGTGGGAGCAGAGATGTATCAGGTCAGCATGCAAGAACAAGAGGAACAGAGTCGAATTGGGGGTGATCCTGATATTGTGTCTGTCTGTGTGTTTGTAGATAGTGCCCCATGTGACACTTCGGCACCGTTGCCCTTCGCTGGCGTTTGATTGCAAGTGTGTGTAAGCGAGCAGACAGTTTAACGAATCGGGCACATTGGAAACCGACTCCCATCATTCCATCACTTCCCTAAGTGTGTGTGTGTGTCATTTCTGAGCACACTGCTCACATCACTCCTCTCTAACACACTCCATAAATCCTCAGCAGATTTACAGCCATGCCAGCCTCGGTACAGAGCGTCCATCGTAATGTACTGTAAATCTGGAGAAAGGACCGGCCAAATCCTTTTGTCTCCGATCGGTCTTTTGTCCTGCGGTCTCAGTGGACTAGAGAAGGTCTTGAGAGGGGGAGGAAGTGACTCCTTCATACTGTGCTGGAGCAGCAGTAAATCTGACAGTGGTGTTGGTGCACGCTCGGGCCACATCACTGTTTTGTCCTCAGCCTCAATAGGTTGTAATTAGCAGAGGAAGAAAGGGTCTGATTTACTGGTTGACTCGAGCTTGAAAATGTGAACCCATCTTAAGTTCACAGAGAGACCCATCCTTTTATGGGAGCTTGAATCCGCCCCCTGTAACTGCTGAAAGTCGTGATGGTAGTGTCGCCTGTGTCTTGGCCAAAAGATCGCTCTTGAACACACCGCAAAGACTACAGCCGACGGCCGACTAGCACGTATGTTCTACGCCTGCGTGCAGTGTTGTTGCCGAGTCATCAGCTGTCGAGTCTCAAGTCCCCAGCGTTCGAGTCCGAGTCTGTGTTGAGTCCGAGTCGGGTCACCATTACCTGAGTTCAAGTCCAAGTCATCAGTGTGCGAGTCCAGAGCGATTACTACTGTGCAGTTAGCACAGTGTACGTCCAGTCAGTACAGTATGTGTGCTTACAGTTATATTAGAAAGCATCAAGTCCAGGGTGTTCTGTGGTGACTCAGGATGAAAATAATGCTCCCAAGCATCAGCATGATTGGTATTGTTATTGGTTTTCCTAACCGTTATATTCCTCCATTAGCGCTTTTAAAAAGGCACTTGCTGGAGAAGAATGCAGATCAGAATTTCGAGAAGAAAAGCCTGTAGTTATGTCTTACCTGTTTTTGGGGGCGTACATGTGGAGCTGTAGCCTGATGTGCTGTAATGCCACTGTTTGGTACCCAGAGTGATAAATCTAAAGGCAGAGTTGATGTCTCAATGTGCTGTAATATCTCTGCTGCTGTGATTAATGATGGATGATGGCTGCTGTCAGTTCCCAGTGTTGTGTACCCTTTTCTCTGTGAATGTAAGTTGATTTATTGTGTATGTTTGTCTCCAGGCTGCTCTTCATAGACACAGAGTTCCGAACGTTGAGACTGAAGGCGGAGGACTCCTGTGGAAGGCAGCACGTTCTCACTATTAAACTCAAGTCTAAGGTAAGACACAGACACACACAGACACAGACACACACACACACACACACACAGAGACACACAGTTTACTGTAAGGACTGGATCATTTCCACACAGAAAATTACTCATCATCGAATGGAATACTCTGCAGCTTGATGTTGACCTACAGCCAATTCAAATCCAAACAGGCCGACTTCACCAAACGCATTTGGGATGTTCAATTTGCTGATAGAAAATCAGTGATTTACATCTGCACCCCTAAATCTAGGTCAAACTGGAGAGGGTGTGGAGAGACATGATAACCCGCTGTGACTGAGATGTAGCACAGATAAAACATCTCCACATAGACCTCAGCATGATGGAAAACCTTCCTCTGTGCATAGAGAAAAAGCGATACACCCACACTCATCTGCATAGCTGCTGTCTTTGCTCGCTGCTATTGAGAGAAGTACACAAACCTTTTACCTACTGTAGGTAGACGTAAATGTAGGCTGGGGAAATAGCAGTGTAATACAGAGCGTTTGAGATGTTTCCATGTCACAGATCTCCAAATTGTCAGGTAAGAGGTGACAAGGAGGCGTGTTTAATGACATTTTGTCCCAGGAAAACACAATGGCTTTGGTTTATTTTTGAAAATTAGAATTGTAGATGCATCTAGACCGGACGCTAGAGATGTCAGGGAGTACTAATTGTGCTAATAGTAACTCCCTCGAATAGGCTCAAGGATCGCCACGAGTCCAAGGGCCATATTGTAAGAACACTACTCTACTAAAGGAATAAAATGTCAGTACCGTCAGAGATTATTACCTCGTGTTAACCCTAAAGGATAATTGGCTCTAATTTTCATCGGTTCTATGAGTTATGACAATATTGTACAGAGTTGTTGCTGAGATCTGAGAACAGGGAAATTGCTTCAACAAAGTGTTGGGAAAGAAACCGGAGCAGCAGTCAAAACAAAAATAAAAAATTTCAGTAGTCTCTCATTGCCCAAGAAAAATGTGCTCATTGTATAGGTTAAAAGTACTCTTTCCTAAAATCTCGGTCAGAACGGAGCTTCTAGTAGCTGGCAGGAGTGTTAGTATCTCACAGTGGGGCTGCGTATTCTAGGCATGGTGAGCTGGTGCTTACCTAAGCCCAGATGACATCCACCGGGGGGGGGACCAGGGAGGGTGGTGGGACCCCACTCTGTGTCCACCTGCCCACCTGGCCCTCCTCACCCCCTATCTGGCATCGGGGTAAAAATAGCTTGGAGTCTTACCTGCGCTCCAGCTGCTTCCAACCAGATCCAGCGCCAGGTCATGCCTCAGCAGGCCCAGCACTGGCATGGACACACAGGGGCTTGGATGGTGGGGGGGAGGGGAGTTAGAGAGGAAGTGCATGGGGAGAGAAAGAGCAAATCTAGCTCATATGTACCAACCAAAGCTTCTTATTAAGGGCTTAAGGATGTTTTGGCAACATATTTAAAATGACCAGCACCCCTGTCAGGGTTAACTGTACATTCTTTTTTATTTTCTCTGCTGTCCATTTTTCTTTTTCGAATAAAGATGACAGGAACTTAACACAGTTTGGGATGGAACTCGTTTACATAAAACAAAGGGTGGTACGATTGGGGAGGACTTGAAAATAGATGTGAAAATATTAATAAAAATCATACTATTGACAAAGAGAACAGAAGGGGAATCTTCAAACAACATTAACTTTACATTCTTAAATAAAAGACGGTATTCAAGGAATAAGCATGAACAAATAGTCAGGTTGCTAATAAAGGCCAGGCATGAAATAATAGGAAGCTGTGGAATTACCTTTATATTATAATGGCTAGGGGTGTGACGATACCCTCAACTCACGATACGATTCAATTCACAATTTTAGGTTCACGATACGATTATCGGACACAATCAGTTGAAGACAAATGACTGAAAAATGTTCCTTAATTTACAGTGGCAGTCATAAGTTTATGAACTCATGCTAAAGTTGACTAAAAAGAGGAATAACAATAATCATAACCTAGAGATTGGCATGGGGTACTTTCCATAAAATCATCTCTCAATGCAAATCAAACCAGCTATTAGGCTAACTGAAATACAACCATGCCAATCTCTAGGTATGGTGAAGGGTATGTGATGATGTGGGGGGGCTATTTTAATTCCAAAGGCCAAGGGAACTTTATCAGGATGCATAGTATCCTGGATCCATGAAATAACTGGCCTTTCAAAATAAAAGTCTGCCTGCCTCTATGGGAATTTAACATAGGGGTGTACTGACTTATGCCCTCTGTATTTTAAGGAAGAACATTTATTTATTTACGATACGTTATTTATTCACAACGAACATTGGTGTCCTTAAAGGTTGGATTTTTTCTCTTTTTTTTTTAATTAAGGCATTAAGATCAATTTCCAAAAGATGTTTTATTTTTTTTATTTTTTTGTCAACTTTAGCATGGGTTCATTAACTTATGAGTGCCACTGTATATAAACTGTGCAAATCAACTGATGTGTGTATTAAATAACAAAGATTGAATAAAGAATGAACAACTAGATTTCTAAAACAAATCCGTCCTCCAAATAACAAAATAAATAGAAGAAAAAAAGAAAAAAAATCTCTTCAAATAAACATACGAGGTCTGAAGCCAAACAAGTGAATCAGAAGTACATCAGAACGGACATTTCAAAATAATACATTTTAAAGCTGTAATTGTAATACCATAATACCGTGAAACTGTCTGCTGACATGACCGATCGTCGATCTTTTACTTTTAAAGGAGGTCTTGATTTAAGATACATAACTGTCTTATTATCGTTTCCACCCATAGCACCCTGCAGAGGCTCCTGAATGCTCAGCTGACCTGCCGGTCCCTCTGGCCATGACGTGGACTCCACAGGTATGCACATGTGTGCACAGATACACTATCCACCAACTATTCCTCCATACCTACACTTTATTTTGAAATGCTGAATAGAAACAAAGAAGTACTTTGGGTTCATACAACACTCAATTAAAAGTTTGACACAATGGCCAAGCTACTGTGTGTGTGCTGTTTTGAATGACTAACCTTTATTTCGTGCAGCTTGTGAATAAGGGGTGGGGGAAGAAAATCAAATGCGTCGTGATTATTGTTTTCTGCGCCGGTTTTTAAAATGAATTATTTATATTTTTTTTATTATTTTTTTGCCAATGATTCACCTAAATATTTTCTGCTTTAAACGGTATCGCCGACGGCGACTACGTCATATCCGTTATCTGACCAAAAGCAGAAAATGCAGAAAATCCATCTTATGTACTTCTTTATGAATGAAATAACAGACACAGAAATGTGATGTGCCTTCTTTTTAGAAAACAATTCAGGTTTTTTTGTTTGTTGTTGAAACGTCTCATGATATATTGTCTCCATAAGTGTATTATTCAACTTTTGTTTTTGTTAAAGAAGTCAAAGAAAATCTCAATAATATTGATTGGCAGTAAATGAAAATCACAAAACAAATCTAATCGGCGCCCATGTATCGTGGAAGAATCGAATCGGGACAAAGGCATATCGTTAAATCCCCAAGAGGCTACATAAAAATGCACAAAAAATTACTAATGTCCATTGGATGTTAATGTAATACAAATACACTTGACTCATCCTGCATTGCATAATTCGACCAAACATTTCTCCCCCTGCTGTATTTATACGTTTTATTTCAGCCCCTCGAATTGAGTCTACTCTAATTGGCATAGAACTGTTTTGATGTGAAACCAGCTGTGGGATCTTTGTATCTCTTTGCTTCCTCGTTATTGTTGTTTGCCGTCTTGCTTCTTTCACTCTGGCTCTGCTTTTCATCTCTGTCACTGCCTCAGTCTTTTTGTCACTTACTCACACACACATACACACACGCGCACATACACACATACACACGTCTTGTTTTGGGGGTTTTTCACAGTCACACCCACCGTTGCTTGTCCATCATAAAAAGTACTGCTATGTATCTGAGCATGCACTGGACCATTCCTAGTGTTTCAAATGTGTGTGTGTGTGTGTGTGACAGTCTAGGCAAATCAAAAAAAAAAATCAGAGAGAGGAGAGAACAGTGAGAAAGAGAATTTGAGCAGAGAGAGAGAGTGTGTGTGTGTGTGTGTGTGTGTGTGTGTGTGTGTGTCGTTGAGC